>NC_060181.1:25442576-25445076 GCF_021184085.1 Oncorhynchus gorbuscha | reverse complement strand
TGTTACAAAATGACTTGTTGGAAAGGTTGCATCCTATTATGTGGGGCTCCCGAATCCACTAATTTGAAGAGGTGTCCACATACTTTTGCATATATATTGTAGCTAGTCAGCTGATTGGCAAAATGTGCCTAACAGTAGTTTCTTTGCTAGCATAAAAACAAGTGCATAAAATGTTGTACAATGATGAAAATATGTCTAAAACATTGACAACTTTATCAGAAAACATAAGGAAAATGACTGTACTCACAGTTCTTGCATTCACGCACAGTGAAGGATACAACGGTTAATAATAATGTTAGACAACCGGAGATTCTCCGCACAGCCACCAGTGGCGAGCTCAACTTGAGAGTTAGACTAGGGCTAGGGTCCTTTTTTCTGAATTTCCGCCTGACTGACGTGCCCAAAGTAAACTGCCTGTTCCTCAGGCCCAGAAGCCAGGATATGCATATAATTAGTGGCACTGGATATAAAACACTTTGAAATGTGTAGAAATGTTAAAATAATGTATGAGACTATAACACAATAGATATGATAGGAGAAAATCCAAAGAAAAACCAACCAGAATTTTTTGGGGGAGAGCCCATGCTCTTCCTATGGAACGTATCCAAATCATATCCAAATCCAGCTCCCAGATTGCAATCCCTATGACTTCCACTAGATGTCAACAGTCTCTGTTCAAGGTCTCAGGCTTGTTTCTTCCCAATCGAGGAAGAATTTTGAGTTTTAGTACTGGGAGTCAGAGTTTGAAATCAGTCTGTGTGTGCGTGACAAAGAGGACGCGCACCTGCTAATTTTGATTTCCTATTGAACATACTTCTTTCCGTATGAAATATTATAGTTTAATTACATTTTAGGGTACCTGAGGATTGAAAAGAAATGTATTTTGACTTGTTTTATCAAAGTTTATCCGTAGCTTTTCGGATTCCTTTCTCTGTATGTTGAACGAGTGGATTACTCAAATCGATGGCACCAACTAAACTGACTTTTTGGGATATAAAGAAGGATTTTATCTAACAAAACAACCATACATTTTGTAGCTGGGACCCTTTGGATTGCAAATCAGAGGAAGATTTTCAAAAAGTAAGTGAATATTTAATCGCTATTTGTGAATTTATGAAACGTAAAAAATATTTTGATGTGGGGCACCGTCCTTAAACAATCGCATGACATGCTTTCGCTGTAAAGCCTATTGTAAATCGGACAATGCAGTTAGATTAACAAGAATTTAAGCTTTTACCCGATATAACATACTTTTATGTACCTAAATGTTTAATATCCATCATTTTTATTTGCATTGCGGCCCTCCAATTTCACCGGAAGCTGTCGACAGGTATCCCGCTAGCGGGACGCCTATCCTTAAGAAGTTCTAATTCAAACTGCAGGCTCGTGCTAGTTGTGACATCATCAATCACTCTTAAAAGGACATGCTTTCTCACAGGTGAATAAAACAGAAATGAATATAGAACTGTTGTTTCCGATCAACAAAAATATGGTAATTAATGTTGTTGTATTGTGCTGGAACTAAGGACAACAAATTATAATTGAATGGGTTCAATTTTAGAAAAAACATTATAATATGATTCTCATTAGGCTAACAAAATCCTTCAAGAGTTATCAAAAACCTATAGAATAAATGTACTTTTAATCTGCCTGTCTGCATCTTTCAAGACATGGCATATGAGGGTGCAATGAGATACCCAATGGGCTGGACTCTTCTCATCAATCAGCAGGGAAAACATACTTAAAAACTGGAAATCAACCAATCCTCCATCCTCCACAATGGAAAGGTCAAATGCTTTATTATCTAAATGTTGAAAGTGCATGGGCAATGGAGAGAAATAAAATGGTGCAGTTTGAGGCCATGTGGTGGAGAGTGATGGGTGCTGGAGATGGGAGATGTGAGCAGGTGGGTCTGGGAAAGGGGAATGTGGTAGATGTTGGTGAGTGTTTGTATGTGCATGTTTTGTATTGTTAAATTTTTAAAATAAAAATAAAAAATAAAAAAAATATGAGAGGTTCCAATGGGATTACTTTTGATTTCACATAGGAAAAGAAGTAGTCCAATTCTGATAGAGTTGATACAAAATCCTATAGGATTGTGAGATTCATATAGGGTCAAGAATCCTATAGAACTGCAAGAATCCTATAGGATCCAAGATGATTACTTTTTATTTCCAATAGGAAAACAGTAGTCCAGTAGAATTCAAACAGTAGAGGTGACACAAAATCCTATAGGATTGTGAGAATTATATAGGATTATATTGAAAAAATATCACTCGTCCTATAAATCACTAGTCCTATAGGATGTTTTTACTAGGGTAGTGTAGTTTTGTTTCTTCCCTCTTATTCTCTATACAGTATAGTTTTCACCAAGCGTTCCTATTTCTACTGACTGTTACTGGGATAGGAGACCGTTTTATACTTGGTAGATTGTCGTTTCTGGAAAAACTGTATGGGAGAGATGGAATGTGAGAAGAGAACAGTGAAAGGGAGGGTGGAG
>NC_060181.1:25360076-25437576 GCF_021184085.1 Oncorhynchus gorbuscha | reverse complement strand
AAGGTGTAATTCTGTCACTTTCAATCTAAAATGTTTTGTTTCTTTGTTATCTTCCCTGCCGTCAGAAACGGGGTCAGCGTATGAAGGCTCTTGGCAGCCCCAGCCCCCTCCAGCCCTCTTCTCTCAGCTCAGGTACCCTACACGTTACACGATCTAGGTAGTAACACTGTAATAATTACACTAGTAACAACAGAGTAACTTCGTAAATGCTTAGTAATTTAGTTTATTGTTACGCAATAGCGGAGGTGCATAAAAATGCCGGCCCCCATGCACCACAAATGTATCATTTGCTAAGTTCACCTTATTGTACATTGCTCTCTATTACTCTTTTTTTTTGTATCGTCATTAGAACAGTATACATGATCCCAATTTATGCTCCAAGATGCTGCCAATGTATACTCAAAAGTACATTGTGCTGATTCATTGGGGCAATGTAGATCAGGACGACATATCTGAATCTCGACATCTTTATGAACCTTTGTCATTGGGAAAAGGAGCAGTTCCTATTCTACTCCTTATCCGTATGTATCTCTGCCTGTCGAAAACTGGACATGAGTAGGGTTTAGACATTCTTACCTAAAAAATGCCTTCTACTTTACCTTTACCTCATCTTGCTGTGTCTTTCAGTGATCCACAGCACACAGCTATGGTTCCGTGGTCGCATCAGGAGAGAAGAGTCCCACAAGATGATCATGCAACAAGGACAAGTAGACGGGTAAGACTTAGAAGCTGTATTATCCATCCAGCCTTCTGTCCGTCGTACATCCATCTGTCCATCCATCCACCCTAGTACACACATAATTGACACTGTTTTGGATGTGTGTTTGTGTGTGTTTTTCAGGTTGTTCCTGCTGAGAGACTGTCAGAGTAACCCCAAGGCGTTTGTCCTGACCCTGTGCCACCACCAGAAGATCAGACACTTCCAGATCCTACCGGTCAGTTATTTATTCTTTCAACTCATCTAATCTGTTCATCCATTTTTCATCCATTTTTGCTCGGTCTCAAGTTGTCCTCGCATCCTATCTCCTCCCCTCCTTCTCAACTGTATTGTATGTGTATAATAGCTAACTTGTCTCCTCTCTCTCACAGTGTGAGGAGGAAGGTCAGACGTCCTTCAGTCTGGACGACGGCTCCACCAAGTTCACAGACCTGATCCACCTTGTGGAGTTCTACCAGCTCAACAGAGGGGTGCTGCCTTGCAAACTCAAACACCCCTGCACTGCTGTGGCCTTGTGACCCTTCACCCCTGACCTCTGACCCCTGAATCATGATCTCTGCCCCCTGGTCTCACTACACCACCCCCTGTCTGCAGTTAAATTCTCTACCCCTCGTTCTCTCGTTCGTCATGGATTTAAAGGGAAGGAATGAAGGAAGCTTTTAAAAATGAGTGGGAGTAAGCATGTCCACCTTTTAGAGAGAGGGGTGGGGTATTCAAACCTGGCCACACACAAGGACAGACAGACAAACATATGTGGTGAACTATCGTGTTCTATGGATATCTATGGATCCAACCAAGCCCGTTTCCTTCTCCTTCATCCACCTCAGATAGACAGACAGACAGGGGGCTGGGCTCCCCTCACTTCCTTAATGATCATCAGGGATAGACATGGATCGAATCGATCACAACAATCGACAATATCTCAAATCAATATGTGCAGTACAGTCTTTATAAGCTGATCACCTGACGCTTCATGCTACCTGGGGAGCTGATGTTGCCTGGGAGGCATCCTACTCTTCCTCTGCTATACTTACTGGACCAACCATGCAACTAACTCACCGAGACTTTATACAGGGCCCTAGGAGGAGAAAAAGATAACTACAAAAAGAAAACTCCTTTCAAACAAACGGCCAAGACGTTTGTTTGAAAGGGCAGATGAATGTTTGAGTTGGGGACTTCCCTGTCAGAGCTGATGACATTGTATAACTGTTGTAGAACTATTTGCACTTCTGAACAGACAGCCGACAGTTCTCTTCTGAGCTGGATGAAGCTGAACGCTCCTTCTCAACCTCCTCTTCCTCCTTTCTTTCTTCTCCTCTTGTCCTTCTCATCTTTCTACTCCTACTCCCAGCCTACTGATTGGATTAGCATTGCGTTGGACAGGACTGAGAGGCGTGGCTATTGGGAAAGGTGACAGCTAGGCGGCTCCGCTCCTGAAATCCTCACCAACCTTTTCATTCCTACTCCGTTCGGCTCCATCTGATCCCATCAGAACATTTAGAAAACCATTACCATTCCCTGGAATCAGACGGAAAGTTCAGATTGTTGATAACGGGACAGAGGGAAGAGGAGGAGAAGTCTCACATAGGTCCCCGGAAAACCTGCCCCCTGCACTGTCACTTGAAACTGTCAAGAGTTAAAACTGGAGTCTTTCAGGCTATGTTCCAATGTCCACACTAATATTGCACTTAGAACATATGTCCAATACCTTGTTACACTCTTAGTAGTGTGCTAGTGTAACAGTATAACTTTAGACCGTCCCCTCGTCCATACACAGGCGCGAACCAGGGACCCTCTGCACACATCAACAACAGTCACCCTCGAAGCATCGTTACCCATCGCTCCACAAAAGCCGCAGCCCTTGCAGAGCAAGGGGAACCACTACTTCAAGGTCTCAGAGCAAGTGACGTCACCGATTGAAACGCTATTTAGCGCGCACCGCTAACTAAGCTAGCCGTTTCACATCCGTTACACTAGTACTGTATGTGGGTATTGGAACCGAACCTCATCACAGCCAGACTGTATTTTATTAATGTCAATCAGTGTTCTCCAAGTTAGTTGTACGCTTCTCACTGCACAGTTAGCATGATGCTGTGTTTAAATACTATTTGAAATCATTTCAAATATACTATATGTGCTTGATTGGGCTTGCCTTGCTTAATAGACCAATAGAACTGTCTCAAAACTGCAAACCCTACCCATCTGGCTAGAGCAAACACCCAAAGCATTTGAAAGATTTCAAATAGTACTTTTAACACAGGTCAGACCAATAGGTGTGAGAGGGCATTAATTCTCAGAACACAGAAAACCATTTAAACCACCCCCCAACATGTATTGTATTTATCTTGATTTAAAATAATGACTTGAGATGTAGGATTGGTGGGCAGTGCAGCAGCCCACAGTCTCCTCACCTTAAAGTGGGCATTGTGAGCTGTGTGTGCGTATGAAATCATGCTATTATAATTTACATAATACATTTCAGATAGATGTTCCAAACCCTGGAAACAAGGGTCCAGTAAGAATGTTCCTGTGAGTATTGGGACCCGTCCTGTCTAGTTCTGTCTTATCCTGTCCCGTTCTGTCTTATTCTGTCCCGTTCTGTCATCCTGTCTAGTTCTGTCTTATCCTGTCTAGTCCCATCCCGGCCCAGACCGTCCAGTCCTGTCCTTCTCAGTTGCCCTAGCGTGAGACAGCAGAGATGTTGGCCTAGCAAAAAATCATCAAGGAAGAATGGGAGAAAATCCCCAAATCCAGATCTGCAAAGCTGATGCAGACATACTCAAGACTTCTCAAAGCTGATGCAGACATACTCAAGACTTCTCAAAGCTGATGCAGACATACTCAAGACTTCTCAAAGCTGATGCAGACATACTCAAGACTTCTCAAAGCTGATGCAGACATACTCAAGACTTCTCAAAGCTGATGCAGACATACTCAAGACTTCTCAAAGCTGATGCAGACATACTCAAGACTTCTCAAAGCTGATGCAGACATACTCAAGACTTCTCAAAGCTGATGCAGACATACTCAAGACTTCTCAAAGCTGTAATCTCTGCCAATGGTTCTTATACAAGTATTCACACCCTTGAGTCAATATTTTATGTAAATCAGATAATTCTGAATTTAATTTTAAATTAGCAACAAATTCTAAAAACATGTTTTCACTTTGTAATTATGGGTTATTGTGTGTAGATGGGTGAGAAAAATAATATATTTAATGCATTTTGAATTCAGGCTGTAATACAACAATATGTGGAATTAGTCAAGGGGTGTGAATACTTTCTGAAGGCACTGTATACAGTACGTCTCTTGCTTTCTGAATCTTTGCCTCTTAATCACTGTGTTATAATGCAATCCTTCACAGAAGGCCAATCATATGTGTATAATATAAAGACAGTATTGAATATCTATTAGACAGAATGTGAAACTATGTACAAGATGTAGATCCAACACTGTATCTAGGTAACAGAGCACTATGAGTGCGTTCCAAATGGCACGCTATTTCCTATATAGTGCACAATAAAAGGCATAGGGTGCCATTTGGGCAATTACCTATGTATTGGGCTTTATGCATTTGCTCATCACTCTCAAATGAAGATTCATTTGGTCCTTTTTTCATTATTTGATTTATTGTGTATATTGACTCAATTGTATATTTTTCTTATTTTCATCACAAAATGACCTTTTATATATACAAATAATAATATACCAGAACATATACAGTATTAAATGAAGCTATCAAACTTCTGGCATGCATTGAGTTCTAGTATGTATAAGCTGACTGGCTCAGAGAATGTTGAAACAATCTAAGGACTTTAGATGTTGTCAAAGTCAGCAATGCACCTTTTAAAGGCAATATCCCAACGTTCACAGAGATTGCATTCACGGTAAATGCTGTGGATGTTGGCACAAGGTGAATTACCTTTAAAAGTCAAGTGCAGGCCTTTGATTGAATCCCGGCCATTCAGCCTTCCTTACACTCAATGGTGAGAACATATTGCCTACACGTACCTATCCAGTTCTTCTGGTCTATGTCTGCGACAGAAAAGGGCATGAGAAATTGTCAAGGGCTAGGGACTAGACACTGAAACAGAAGCAGCTAGGTGTGTCTCTCTCATAGGATTTATCAAATAAAAAATGAAAACATTTCAGGGTTGGCCCAGCATTTCTGCCAGTGTGGTGCCACCGTGGCAAACACTAGCAGAAATGCTCCTATTTTGTGTTCCAATTGGATATGTTCAGGTAGTATCTCCTTGTTACACTTTGTTATAACATGTTTTTAAAATGTTTTCTCACTAGCAAACAAAACCCATCTGCACCACTGAAACCCATGGGCAGGGATTCAAACAAAACCCATCTGCACCACTGAAACCCATGGGCAGGGATTCAAACAAAACCCATCTGCACCACTGAAACCCATGGGCAGGGATTCAAACAAAACCCGTCTGCACCACTGAAACCCATGGGCAGGGATTCAAACAAAACCTGTCTGCACCACTGAAACACATGGGCAGGGATTCAAACAAAACCCATCTGCACCACTGAAACCCATGGGCAGGGATTCAAACAAAACCCATCTGCACCACTGAAACCCATGGGCAGGGATTCAAACAAAACCCATCTGCACCACTGAAACCCATGGGCAGGGATTCAAACAAAACCCATCTGCACCACTGAAACCCATGGGCAGGGATTCAAACAAAACCCGTCTGCACCACTGAAACCCATGGGCAGGGATTCAAACAAAACCTGTCTGCACCACTGAAACACATGGGCAGGGATTCAAACAAAACCCATCTGCACCACTGAAACCCATGGGCAGGGATTCAAACAAAACCCATCTGCACCACTGAAACCCATGGGCAGGGATTCAAACAAAACCCATCTGCACCACTGAAACCCATGGGCAGGGATTCAAACAAAACCCATCTGCACCACTGAAACCCATGGGCAGGGATTCAAACAAAACCCGTCTGCACCACTGAAACCCATGGGCAGGGATTCAAACAAAACCTGTCTGCACCACTGAAACACATGGGCAGGGATTCAAACAAAACCCATCTGCACCACTGAAACCCATGGGCAGGGATTCAAACAAAACCCTTCTGCACCACTGAAACCCATGGGCAGGGATTCAAACAAAACCCGTCTGCACCACTGAAACCCATGGGCAGGGATTCAAACAAAACCCATCTGCACCACTGAAACCCATGGGCAGGGATTCAAACAAAACCCGTCTGCACCACTGAAACCCATGGGCAGGGATTCAAACAAAACCTGTCTGCACCACTGAAACACATGGGCAGGGATTCAAACAAAACCCATCTGCACCACTGAAACCCATGGGCAGGGATTCAAACAAAACCCATCTGCACCACTGAAACCCATGGGCAGGGATTCAAACAAAACCCATCTGCACCACTGAAACCCATGGGCAGGGATTCAAACAAAACCCGTCTGCACCACTGAAACCCATGGGCAGGGATTCAAACAAAACCTGTCTGCACCACTGAAACACATGGGCAGCGATTCAAACAAAACCCATCTGCACCACTGAAACCCATGGGCAGGGATTCAAACAAAACCCATCTGCACCACTGAAACCCATGGGCAGGGATTCAAACAAAACCCATCTGCACCACTGAAACCCATGGGCAGGGATTCAAACAAAACCCATCTGCACCACTGAAACCCATGGGCAGGGATTCAAACAAAACCCGTCTGCACCACTGAAACCCATGGGCAGGGATTCAAACAAAACCTGTCTGCACCACTGAAACACATGGGCAGGGATTCAAACAAAACCCATCTGCACCACTGAAACCCATGGGCAGGGATTCAAACAAAACCCTTCTGCACCACTGAAACCCATGGGCAGGGATTCAAACAAAACCCGTCTGCACCACTGAAACCCATGGGCAGGGATTCAAACAAAACCCATCTGCACCACTGAAACCCATGGGCAGGGATTCAAACAAAACCCGTCTGCACCACTGAAACCCATGGGCAGGGATTCAAACAAAACCTGTCTGCACCACTGAAACACATGGGCAGGGATTCAAACAAAACCCATCTGCACCACTGAAACCCATGGGCAGGGATTCAAACAAAACCCATCTGCACCACTGAAACCCATGGGCAGGGATTCAAACAAAACCCATCTGCACCACTGAAACCCATGGGCAGGGATTCAAACAAAACCCATCTGCACCACTGAAACCAATGGGCAGGGATTCAAACAAAACCCGTCTGCACCACTGAAACCCATGGGCAGGGATTCAAACAAAACCCATCTGCACCACTGAAACCCATGGGCAGGGATTCAAACAAAATCTGTCTGCACCACTGAAACCCATGGGCAGGGATTCAAACAAAACCCATCTGCACCACTGAAACCCATGGGCAGGGATTCAAACAAAACCCATCTGCACCACTGAAACCCATGGGCAAGGATTCAAACAAAACCCATCTGCACCACTGAAACCAATGGGCAGGGATTCAAACAAAACCTGTCTGCACCACTGAAACCCATGGGCAGGGATTCAAACAAAACCCATCTGCACCACTGAAACCCATGGGCAGGGATTCAAACAAAACCCATCTGCACCACTGAAACCCATGGGCAGGGATTCAAACAAAACCCATCTGCACCACTGAAACACATGGGCAGGGATTCAAACAAAACCCATCTGCACCACTGAAACCCATGGGCAGGGATTCAAACAAAACCCATCTGCACCACTGAAACCCATGGGCAGGGATTCAAACAAAACCCGTCTGCACCACTGAAACCCATGGGCAGGGATTCAAACAAAACCTGTCTGCACCACTGAAACACATGGGCAGGGATTCAAACAAAACCCATCTGCACCACTGAAACCCATGGGCAGGGATTCAAACAAAACCCTTCTGCACCACTGAAACCCATGGGCAGGGATTCAAACAAAACCCGTCTGCACCACTGAAACCCATGGGCAGGGATTCAAACAAAACCCATCTGCACCACTGAAACCCATGGGCAGGGATTCAAACAAAACCCGTCTGCACCACTGAAACCCATGGGCAGGGATTCAAACAAAACCTGTCTGCACCACTGAAAACATGGGCAGGGATTCAAACAAAACCCATCTGCACCACTGAAACCCATGGGCAGGGATTCAAACAAAACCCATCTGCACCACTGAAACCCATGGGCAGGGATTCAAACAAAACCCATCTGCACCACTGAAACCCATGGGCAGGGATTCAAACAAAACCCATCTGCACCACTGAAACCAATGGGCAGGGATTCAAACAAAACCCATCTGCACCACTGAAACCCATGGGCAGGGATTCAAACAAAACCCATCTGCACCACTGAAACCCATGGGCAGGGATTCAAACAAAATCTGTCTGCACCACTGAAACCCATGGGCAGGGTCTGCACCACTGAAACCCATGGGCAGGGATTCAAACAAAACCCATCTGCACCACTGAAACCCATGGGCAGGGATTCAAACAAAACCCATCTGCACCACTGAAACCCATGGGCAAGGATTCAAACAAAACCCATCTGCACCACTGAAACCAATGGGCAGGGATTCAAACAAAACCTGTCTGCACCACTGAAACCCATGGGCAGGGATTCAAACAAAACCCATCTGCACCACTGAAACCCATGGGCAGGGATTCAAACAAAACCCATCTGCACCACTGAAACCCATGGGCAGGGATTCAAACAAAACCCATCTGCACCACTGAAACACATGGGCAGGGATTCAAACAAAACCCATCTGCACCACTGAAACCCATGGGCAGGGATTCAAACAAAACCCATCTGCACCACTGAAACCCATGGGCAGGGATTCAAACAAAACCCATCTGCACCACTGAAACCCATGGGCAGGGATTCAAACAAAACCCATCTGCACCACTGAAACCCATGGGCAGGGATTCAAACAAAACCCATCTGCACCACTGAAACCCATGGGCAGGGATTCAAACAAAACCCATCTGCACCACTGAAACCCATGGGCAGGGATTCAAACAAAACCCATCTGCACCACTGAAACCCATGGGCAGGGATTCAAACAAAACAGCCAACATCCACTGCACTTGACTTAATTCATGTTTTAGCTGACATCCACTGCATTTACCCCAAATGCAATCTCCGCCAACGTCATTGAAATGACCTTTAAAAGTAAAGTGCAGTGCGATGTCAGCAGTGCATTGTGGTTCGTCTTTTCACAGAGGTATCTGTCCACTCTTGCTCCTTTCTCTCTGACAGCTGAATGTCAGGAAGACATCTGAATCAATCACATTGTATCTCCTGTTCAGGTGTATTTATACAAATAATGGACTGATATATTCTCTGTTCATTGGAAATTAGAATAAAAGGTGACATTGCTATGATGGATGATCTGGTAATCAATATAGCATCCTGTAATAATCTGGTGGCTCTAGTGATCACTGAGAAGGTGCAATGTATCCATTCTCTCTGTGTCTGGCTGTGTGTTGAGGTGTGTCACTATTTATAGCCTGTCAGAGAGAGGTGGAGTAATCTGGGCGGTTCAGGAGCACCGTTTATCCCATGGGTGTCATGGAGGTGAAAGAGGACCCAAAAGCGACTTGGCGAAAACAGAGTCTTTAATCCAGTAAAGTAAATACAAACAAAAAAACACAACTTTCACTCGATATGACGAGGACAAACTGGAGACTCGAACTTGAACAGCAGGTGAACAGCAGGTTGCCTCGGGAAGGCACTTGAACCAGACAGACTCAGACACCTGCTCACCACGCAGCATCTGAGGAAAACACGACACGACAGGGCGATACACAAACACAGCACGGTGAATACTAAACAAGGAACCGACAGGACAGGAACGGAACACAAAGGAAGAAATAGGGACTCTAATCAGGGGAAAGGATCGGGAACAGGTGTGGGAAGACTAAATGATTGATTAGGGGAATAGGAACAGCTGGGAGCAGGAACGGAACGATAGAGAGAAGAGAGAGCGAGAGAGTGAGAGTGGGAGGGGAGAGAGAGGGATAGAAAGAGGGAAAGAACCTAATAAGACCAGCAGAGGAAACGAATAGAATGGGAAGCACAGGGACAAGACAAGATAATAAATGACAAAACATGACAGTACCCCCACTCACCGAGCGCCTCCTGGCGCACTCGAGAGGAATCCTGGCGGCAACGGAGGAAATCATCAATGAGTGAACGGTCCAGCACGTCCCGAGACGGAACCCAACTCCTCTCCTCAGGACCGTAACCCTCCCAATCCACTAAGTATTGGTGACCCGTCCCCGAGAACGCATGTCCATGATCTTATGTACCTTGTAAAAGGTGCGCTCTCGACAAGGACGGGAGGGGGAGGGAAGACGAACGGGGGTGCGAAGAAAGGGCTTGACACAGGAGACATGGAAGACAGGATGGACGCGACGAAGATGTCGCGGAAGAAAGTCGCACAGCGCCAGGATTGACGACCTGGGAGACACGGAACGGACCAATGAACCGCGGAGTCAACTTACGAGAAGCTGTCGTAAGAGGAAGGTTGCGAGTGGAAAGCCACACTCTCTGGCCGCAACAATACCTTGGACTCTTAATCCTGCGTTTATTGGCGGCTCTCACAGTCTGTGCCCTGTAACGGCAAAGTGCAGACCTCACCCTCCTCCAGGTGCGCTCACAACGTTGGACAAACGCTTGAGCGGGAGGGAACGCTGGACTCGGCAAGCTGGGATGAGAACAGAGGAGGCTGGTAACCCAGACTACTCTGAAACGGAGATAACCCGGTAGCAGACGAAGGAAGCGAATTGTGAGCGTATTCTGCCCAGGGGAGCTGTTCTGCCCAAGACGCAGGGTTTCTGAAAGAAAGGCTGCGTAGTATGCGACCAATGTCTGATTGGCCCTCTCACTTGACCGTTAGACTGGGGATGAAACCCGGAAGAGAGACTGACGGACGCACCAATCAAACGACAGAACTCCCTCCAAAACTGTGACGTGAATTGCGGGCCTCTGTCTGAAACGGCGTCTAACGGGAGGCCATGAATTCTGAATACATTCTCGATAATGATTTGTGCCGTCTCCTTAGCGGAAGGAAGTTTAGCGAGGGGAATGAAATGTGCCGCCTTAGAGAACCTATCGACAACCGTAAGAATCACAGTCTTCCCCGCAGACAAAGGCAGACCGGTAATGAAGTCTAGGGCGATGTGAGACCATGGTCGAGAAGGAATGGGGAGCGGTCTGAGACGACCGGCAGGAGGAGAGTTACCCGACTTAGTCTGCGCGCAGTCCGAACAAGCAGCCACGAAACGGCGCGTGTCACGCTCCTGAGTCGGCCACCAAAAGCGCTGGCGAATAGACGCAAGAGTGCCTCGAACACCGGGATGACCAGCTAACTTGGCAGAGTGAGCCCACTGAAGAACAGCCAGACGAGTGGAAACAGGAACGAAAAGGAGGTTACTAGGACAAGCGCACGGCGACGCAGTGTGCGTGAGTGCTTGCTTAACCTGTCTTTCAATTCCCCAGACTGTTAACCCGACAACACGCCCATAAGGAAGAATCCCCTCGGGATCAGTAGAAGCCACAGAAGAACTAAACAGACGGGATAAGGCATCAGGCTTGGTGTTCTTGCTACCCGGACGGTAAGAAATCACAAACTCGAAACGAGCGAAAAACAACGCCCAACGAGCTTGACGGGCATTAAGTCGTTTGGCAGAACGGATGTACTCAAGGTTCTTATGGTCTGTCCAAACGACAAAAGGAACGGTCGCCCCCTCCAACCACTGTCGCCATTCGCCTAGGGCTAAGCGGATGGCGAGCAGTTCACGGTTACCCACATCATAGTTGCGCTCAGATGGCGACAGGCGATGAGAAAAATAAGCGCAAGGATGAACCTTATCGTCAGACTGGAAGCGCTGGGATAGAATGGCTCCCACGCCTACCTCTGAAGCGTCAACCTCGACAATGAATTGTCTAGTGACGTCAGGAGTAACGAGGATAGGAGCGGACGTAAAACGTTCTTTTAGAAGATCAAAAGCTCCCTGGGCGGAACCGGACCACTTAAAACACGTTTTGACAGAAGTAAGAGCTGTGAGAGGGGCAGCAACTTGACCGAAATTACGAATGAAACGGCGATAGAAATTAGCGAAACCTAAAAAGCGCTGCAACTCGACACGTGACCTTGGAACGGGCCAATCACTGACAGCTTGGACCTTAGCGGAATCCATCTGAATGCCTTCAGCGGAAATAACGGAACCGAGAAAAGTAACGGAGGAGACATGAAAAGAGCACTTCTCAGACTTTACGTAGAGACAATTCTCTAAAAGGCGCTGTAGAACACGTCGAACGTGCTGAACATGAATCTCGAGTGACGGAGAAAAAATCAGGATATCGTCAAGATAGACAAAAACAAAGATGTTCAGCATGTCTCTCAGAACATCATTAACTAATGCCTGAAAAACAGCTGGCGCATTGGCGAGACCAAACGGCAGAACCCGGTACTCAAAATGCCCTAACGGAGTGTTAAACACCGTTTTCCACTCGTCCCCCTCTCTGATGCGCACGAGATGGTAAGCATTACGAAGGTCCAACTTAGTAAAGCACCTGGCTCCCTGCAGAATCTCGAAGGCTGATGACATAAGGGGAAGCGGATAACGATTCTTAACCGTTATGTCATTCAGCCCTCGATAATCCACGCAGGGGCGCAGAGTACCGTCCTTCTTCTTAACAAAAAAGAACCCCGCCCCGGCCGGAGAGGAAGAAGGCACTATGGTACCGGCGTCAAGAGACACAGACAAATAATCCTCGAGAGCCTTACGTTCGGGAGCCGACAGAGAGTATAGTCTACCCCGAGGAGGAGTGGTCCCCGGAAGGAGATCAATACTACAATCATACGACCGGTGAGGAGGAAGGGAGTTGGCTCGGGACCGACTGAAGACCGAGCGCAGATCATGATATTCCTCCGGCACTCCTGTCAAATCGCCAGGTTCCTCCTGAGAAGTAGGGACAGAAGAAACGAGAGGGATGGCAGACATTAAACACTTCACATGACAAGAAACGTTCCAGGATAGGATAGAATTACTAGACCAATTAATAGAAGGATTATGACATACTAGCCAGGGATGACCCAAAACAACAGGTGTAAACGGTGAACGAAAAATCAAAAAGAAATAGTCTCACTGTGGTTACCAGATACTGTGAGGGTTAAAGGTAGTGTCTCAAATCTGATACTGGGAAGATGACTACCATCTAAGGCGAACATGGGCGTAGGCTTCTCTAACTCTCTGAAAGGAATGTCATGTTTCCGAACCCATGCTTCGTCCATGAAACAACCCTCAGCCCCAGAGTCTATCAAGGCACTACATGTAGCACCGAACCGGTCCAGCGTAGATGGACCGACAAAGTAGTACAGGATCTTGATGGAGAGACTTGAGTAGTTGCGCTCACCTGTAGCCCTCCGCTTACAGATGAGCTCTGGCTTTACTGGACATGAATTAACAAAATGTCCAGCAACTCCGCAATAGAGGCACAGGCGGTTGGTGATCCTCCGTTCCCTCTCCTTAGTCGAGATGCGAATCCCTCCCAGCTGCATGGGCTCAGACTCTGAGCCAGAGGAGGGAGATGGTTGCGATGCGGAGCAGGGAAACACCGTTGATGCGAGCTCTCTTCCACGAGCCCGGTGACGAAGATCTACCCGTCGTTCTATGCGGATGGCGAGAGCAATCAAAGAGTCCACATCTGAAGGAACCTCCCGGGAGAGAATCTCATCCTTAACCACTGCGTGGAGTCCCTCCAGAAAACGAGCGAGCAGCGCCGGCTCGTTCCACTCACTAGAGGCAGCAAGAGTGCGAAACTCAATAGAATAATCCGTTATGGACCGTTCACCTTGGCATAAGGAAGCCAGGGCCCTAGAAGCCTCCCTACCAAAAACTGAACGGTCAAAAACCCGAATCATCTCCTCTTTAAAGTTCTGGAACTTGTTAGAGCAATCAGCCCTTGCCTCCCAGATAGCTGTGCCCCATTCTCGAGCCCGGCCAGTAAGGAGTGAAATGACGTAAGCAACCCGAGCTCTCTCTCTAGAGTATGTGTTGGGTTGGAGAGAGAACACAATCTCACACTGTGTGAGAAAGGAGAGGCACTCAGTGGGCTGCCCGGAGTAGCAAGGTGGGTTATTAACCCTAGGTTCTGGAGGCTCGACAGGCCAGGAAGTAACAGGTGGCACGAGACGTAGACTCTGGAACTGTCCAGAGAGGTCGGAAACCTGAGCGGCCAGGTTCTCCACGGCATGGCGAGCAGCAGACAATTCCTGCTCGTGTCTGCCGAGCATGGCTCCTTGGATCTCGACGGCAGTGTAACGAGCGTCTGAAGTCGCTGGGTCCATTCCTTGGTCGGTTCCTTCTGTCATGGAGGTGAAAGAGGACCCAAAAGCGACTTGGCGAAAACAGAGTCTTTAATCCAGTAAAGTAAATACAAACAAAAAACACAACTTTCACTCGATATGACGAGGACAAACTGGAGACTCGAACTTGAACAGCAGGTGAACAGCAGGTTGCCTCGTGAAGGCACTTGAACCAGACAGACTCAGACACCTGCTCACCACGCAGCATCTGAGGAAAACACGACACGACAGGGCGATACACAAACACAGCACGGTGAATACTAAACAAGGAACCGACAGGACAGGAACGGAACACAAAGGAAGAAATAGGGACTCTAATCAGGGGAAAGGATCGGGAACAGGTGTGGGAAGACTAAATGATTGATTAGGGGAATAGGAACAGCTGGGAGCAGGAACGGAACGATAGAGAGAAGAGAGAGCGAGAGAGTGAGAGTGGGAGGGGGAGAGAGAGGGATAGAAAGAGGGAAAGAACCTAATAAGACCAGCAGAGGGAAACGAATAGAATGGGAAGCACAGGGACAAGACAAGATAATAAATGACAAAACATGACAATGGGATGACAGAGTGACTCTGATGCTAACACACACACCCATACACATGCACGCACACCAAGACTGGTTTAATCTGTCTCACACTGCTCTCTGTGGTTCAGCCACTTCAGCAGGGGCCTCTATCCTAAAAGCCACTTACTCTTACCACATACTGTTTACGCAGTAAATGTAGCCAATGTGGGAATTGAACCTGCAACCTTAGTGTTGCCAGCTCCATGATTCATATGAATAACTGTTGTTGATTTGTATTTCTGTGTGTTTGTCTGTGTGTGTGGGTTTCAGTGCTGGGACCTGTTCATGTGTCTGAAATACACAATTTACCATCGTGGCAGGTTACAGTGACTGTGCTAGAGGGATCTTGACCATGATAATAGTGCCTAGAGTCTAGTCGTTTAAGGCTTATTGTGAACTACTTTTGACCAGAGCCAAAATCCCCCCCTAATATAACTCACTACTTTTGACCAGAGCCAAAATACCCCCCTAATATAACTCACTACTTTTGACCAGAGCCAAAATACCCCCCTAATATAACTCACTACTTTTGACCAGAGCCAAAATGCCCCCCCTAGCATAACTCACTACTTTTGACCAGAGCCAAAATACCCCCCTAATATAACTCACTACTTTTGACCAGAGCCAAAATGCCCCCTAATATAACTCACTACTTTTGACCAGAGCCAAAATGCCCCCTAATATAACACTACTTTTGACCAGAGCCAAAATGCCCCCTAATATAACTCACTACTTTTGACCAGAGCCAAAATGCCCCCTAACATAACTCACTACTTTTGACCAGAGCCAAAATGCCCCCTAATATAACTCACTACTTTTGACCAGAGCCAAAATGCCCCCTAATATAACTCACTACTTTTGACCAGAGCCAAAATGCCCCCTAATATAACTCACTACTTTTGACCAGAGCCAAAATGCCCCCTAATATAACTCACTACTTTTGACCAGAGCCAAAATGCCCCCTAATATAACTCACTACTTATGACCAGAGCCAAAATGCCCCCTAACATAACTCACTACTTTTGACCAGAGCCAAAATGCCCCCCTAATATAACTCACTACTTTTGACCAGAGCCAAAATGCCCCCCTAATATAACTCACTACTTTTGACTAGAGCCAAAATGCCCCCCTAACATAACTCACTACTTTTGATCACGGCCCATCCATCCAAAATGCTCCCCTAACATAACTCACTACTTTTGATCACGGCCCATCCATCCAAAATGCTCCCCTAACATAACTCACTACTTTTGATCACGACCCATCCATCCAAAATGCTCCCCTAACATAACTCACTACTTTTGATCACGGCCCATCCATCCAAAATGCCCCCCTAACATAACTCACTACTTTTGATCACGGCCCATCCATCCAAAATGCTCCCCTAACATAACTCACTACTTTTGATCACAGCCCATCCATCCAAAATGCCCCCCTAACATAACTCACTACTTTTGATCACAGCCCATCCATCCAAAATGCTCCCCTAACATAACTCACTACTTTTGATCACAGCCCATCCATCCAAAATGCCCCCCTATTCCCTATACTTTTGAACAGTGCCTTATCTGCCCAATTGCATGTTAGGAATCCACTAGTAACGTGCAGCTGTGCAAGTCATCAATTTGATTTAAAACGGCATTCAAATACTGTAGCTTTCAAAGCATCCTCTTGTGAAAAAGGTAAGGTGTCCATGCAATGTGTTAAGGATAACACAGACAGGCAGCAATACAAAATACAGAAATGCTGACAAGACGAAACAAAACACTGAACAAAAAATCTAGTTTCCAGTTGTAATAAAATATCTAACCTTCACCAGGAAATTCAAGACAAGTTGTTTAAGAACTAATTATTTAACTAAAACCCAAACATGTCTTAAATTCAGTAGGGATATTGCCTGGTGTGACACCGGCCCCTGGTGTAATGGCCATGTGACGGAACTGACTGGAATCAGACAAGCGTTTTGGTTCCTGTTCAAAGTTTCCTGTTAAATACATTGATTGCACTTCCCTATTTAGCACTTTCCCGTTTGCTATTTCAATCCTCTCAACCCTTCTGTTTGCTATTTCAACCCTCTCAACCCTTCTGTTTGCTATTTCAATCCTCTCAACCCTTCTGTTTGCTATTTCAATCCTCCTGTTTGCTATTTCAATCCTCTCAACCCTTCTGTTTGCTATTTCAACCCTCTCAACCCTTCTGTTTGCTATTTCAACCCTCTCAACCCTTCTGTTTGCTATTTCAAACCTCTCAACCCTTCTGTTTGCTATTTCAATCCTCCTGTTTGCTATTTCAATCCTCTCAACCCTTCTGTTTGCTATTTCATGCCTCTCAACCCTTCTGTTTGCTATTTCAGTTCTCTCAACCCTTCTGTTTGCTATTTCAATTCTCTCAACCCTTCTGTTTGCTATTTCAATCCTCTCAACCCTTCTGTTTGCTATTTCAATCCTCTCAACCCTTCTGTTTGCTATTTCAATTCTCTCAACCCTTCTGTTTGCTATTTCAATTCTCTCAACCCTTCTGTTTGCTATTTCAATCCTCTCATGTCATGCAGGTGAATGAGGACCCAAAAGCGACTTGGCGAAAACAGAGTATTTAATCCAGAATAAACTTTACAAAACAAAAAGCATAATACTACACGTAATGACGAGAACAGACTGGAGACTTGATCGAGAACTGCAGGTTGCCTCGGGAAGGCACTTGAACCTAGCAGACTCAGACACCTGCTCACCACGCAGCATCTGAGGGAAACACGACACGACAGGGCAAAACATAGACACAGCACGGTGAATTATATATGAGGATCCGACAGGGCAGGTACGGGAAACAAGGAGAGAAATAGGGACTCTAATCAGGGAAAAGGATCGGGAACAGGTGTGGGAAGACTAAATGATGATTAGGGGAATAGGAACAGCTGGGAGCAGGAACGGAACGATAGAGAGAAGAGAGAGCGAGAGAGGGAGGGGGAGAGAGAGGGATAGAAAGAGGGAAAGAACCTAATAAGACCAGCAGAGGGAAACGAATAGAATGGGAAGCACAGGGACAAGACATGATAATAAATGACAAAACATGACATCTCAACCCTTCTGTTTGCTATTTCAATCCTCTCAACCCTTCTGTTTGCTATTTCAATCCTCTCAACCCTTCTGTTTGCTATTTCAATCCTCTCAACCCTTCTGTTTGCTATTTCAACCCTCTCAACCCTTCTGTTTGCTATTTCAATCCTCCTGTTTGCTATTTCAATCCTCTCAACCCTTCTGTTTGCTATTTCAACCCTCTCAACCCTTCTGTTTGCTATTTCCATCCTCTCAACCCTTCTGTTTGCTATTTCAAGCCTCTCAACCCTTCTGTTTGCTATTTCAACCCTCTCAACCCTTCTGTTTGCTATTTCAATCCTCCTGTTTGCTATTTCAATCCTCTCAACCCTTCTGTTTGCTATTTCAATCCTCTCAACCCTTCTGTTTGCTTTTTCATGCCTCTCAACCCTTCTGTTTGCTATTTCAAGCCTCTCAACCCTTCCGTTTGCAAACTACACAGTCACTGAAACTTAAGTACACTAGGAGATCAAACAAACACACACACACACACACACACACACACACACACACACACACACACACACACACACACACACACACACACACACACACACACACACACACACACACACACACACACACACACACACACACACACACACACACACACACACAGCCTCCTTTATCATAGTCTCCTTTATTATATTAATTCCTCACATATTAGTCAACCCAGACATGAATTCACACCAACGGTTAAAGTATTGGTAATTTGTTACAGATGAGTAAGATGTGCATCAATGCTTACAGTAGAAGTAAAGTTTAAAATCAACTAAAATAATACACGTTTAATGTCAAATTCTTTGTCTAGAATATTCAATTAAATACAGCAGACAAATGATGAATAATACAGTATCTCCACTGAGATATCCAACCAGGGATTTCCAAACGGTTTGGCTTTGTGAAACACAAATGGAGGTGTGTTTTGAGTCCCAACCCACCATATGGGGAACATTTTATTTTAAAGCTAATTTCCTGCCATTCTATACATTTTGCCATGGAACTGACATTTTGCCATGGAACCAACATTTTGCCATGGAACTGACATTTTGCCATGGAACCAACATTTTGCCATGGAACCAACATTTTGCCATGGAACTGACATTTTGCCATGGAACCAACATTTTGCCATGGAACTGACATTTTGCCATGGAACCAACATTTTGCCATGGAACCAACATTTTGCCATGGAACCAACATTTTGCCATGGAACCAACATTTTGCCATGGAACTGACATTTTGCCATGGAACCAACATTTTGCCATGGAACCAACATTTTGCCATGGAACCAACATTTTGCCATGGAACTGACATTTTGCCATGGAACCAACATTTTGCCATGGAACTGACATTTTGCCATGGAACCAACATTTTGCCATGGAACTGACATTTTGCCATGGAACTGAGAGCAATTTTTGTCGTTTTTAAGCACATTCCCTGCAAATACCTGCATTTTACAAGGCTAAAGCTGTATTCTTATGCTAAAACATTATAACAAGATCAATGGGGGCCTGACTATCTAACTTTCATTTTGTTGACTGTAAGTTCTCAAAGTCCCCCACTAAAAGAACCATCTACTTCACAGATGTCATTGATAAGAGCCGATAGCTGTAGCCTAGCAGTTATACTGTATACTATATGCACAGAGTGGTTCACTGCTTTGGCAATGTTTCAATGCTAGCTGTCAGCCACAAATCACATGTTGCTAGCCCCGCACCAAGCTATGATTATATGTTTCATGTTTTGGATCTGTGTGTCACAGTAGGAATGTGCATCTGTATATCTGTAAACTTAGTGTGTGTGTGCGCGCACATGCATTTCTCTGACAATCTACTGTGGAATGTAATAGGAAGAATCCCATTGAAATTCTGACTCTTTGAGCATCTCTTCCAGGTGAGCCTTTACCTCGTTCACCACTTGCTCTCGCATTTTGCAATCAACTGATGGTACTACATTCTTAACAATCTCTTCCTCTCCATAGAGCAGTTTGCTCAAGCTCTCTGCCTCTGCGCAGTTCCCATAGGGCCACATCTTATTGCTTGACCTACTTTCCTCCAGACCAAAAAGATGACCACAGGACCTGCAAGGAAACATCTTCTTCCCACTCTTCACATTGGAAGCCTGGCACTTTACATACTCTTGTAGTTTCATGGTGCCATCAAAGTGCTTTCTCTTGTTCTTATCTGGCTTGTATGTCATCACGGCATTGGATACACCGCAGTGCCAGGTACTCAGACAGGACACAGCGATCATGATCTGTCCCTCTTTCTTCCCCGTGCAGGACATGGACGCTCCATAGTACCTCCCTCCACTTTCAGAGATGCAGATGGTAGAGGAGGTGAACCGGTGTCTCCCTGACATGACACTGGCGATATCCCGCAGTTTCTGCCATATTTCCAACTCATTGTCTGATCCAAACATGGAGACCACCTGGGAGTTGATGACAACAGACGTAAAACAAGTTAAGGTCAGTGAGAAAAAGGCCCTTAAACGGCCGATAGAATCCAAATAGACAAGAAATGGCAGCCTGTATATTGCAGAAACGTTTGCGAACTATTCATGAAATTATTTCGAAAAAAAATACACAGATAGGAGCAGATCAACTTATTAGGCAGGTTATTACAGCAGGTCACACATTTTGTGAATAGTTCACTAACGTTTCTCCACAATATACACAGTTCACTAATGTTTCTCCACAATATACAGTACTGGCTGCATTTTGGTCTTCGTTATGTAGTAAATGTATAATGTTTGTATACATATTCTGCCCATAAGAGGGCGCTGTTGCCCACAGAATGCTTATGGCTGTTGAACCTTTTTATGTTGTGTTGCTCCGGTCCTCGCTGAGATAAAGTTCTCCCTTGCAATAAGAATCCTGTTGTCCTGTGTTCATGTTTAATAATAAGACTACGGACTTAACTGTCTTTTTTAAACAAATTAAAACCACGGGCATAGTCAAATCAGGATGTCCCTTGAGGGCATCCATAGTTTAGTTAAAATTCAATTAACATGGTGAAAAAAATGACCACTGCTGTTGTGTCCCTTTTCCGTTGAATACTGAACAATAATACAGGAGCATTCAGCACTCATCACTTCATAATATGCAGTTGCCACTGGACAGAAACTGGTTGAATCGACGTTGTTTCCACTTCATTTCAACCCCAAAAAATCAATGTGATGATGTCGAATCAACGTGGAAAACTGATTGGATTTGCAAAACATCATCAACGTAAGTGCATTTAATATTTTTTTTTCGCCCAACTCTTAACTTGAATCCAATGACATGGAGACATTTGCAGTCGCGGTGCTGTGGGCAAAATCACTGGGGATGTCAAGCCCCCACGCCAGTTTTCCAGCAAAGAAAACAGGAGGTGCCTCCACTATTCCAGCACCGTTTCAACTTCAACAAAAAGATACCAAAAACAATTGAGGCCAATCAACATAAGCTAAATATGACGTGGCTGTCCATGGTTCTGATTTGTGTTTTACACGTGCGTGTGCGCGCAAGTAGAAAATCACCCTACTTGTAGAGAAACGCCAATGCCATCCTCCTCTCTTTCATTCATACAGTACACGCTCTTATGTTTTGTTGTCCTAGGCTACCTGGCTAAAATGCTTGCTCGCTAGCCTAACTTCCATTAATGGGCAACATTAGCTAGTTAACATTAGCCTTCTACATCTAGCTACTGTACATATTGAACTTCCATCCTCTCAGGCGAGAAGAACAACAATGTATAAATTAATAGTTGGATCAGACTCGCCGATAATCATTGGCCAGCAGGGTGAATGGAGTAAAACCACAAGTCCAAATCCCTATCTCCATCCATGGCTAATTTAGGAAAGGGCATATTTTAGCTAGCAAGCCACCGGAGGACAACAACACAAAGAGATGTAACAATTGAAGTTGTTTCGGTTAATGACGTATGCTCTCAAAGCAATTTGATAGGTGAGACATCAAATCCAACCTGGCTTCCCCTTACACTTTTTTTCCCCCGCCAGGACCATTCACAGTTGAGCATGCTCAGTTTAGCTCAATGCTGATTGGCAAATTTGTTATACTTTTTTTGTCAAGGGGGACCAAATGCTCGCTGGCTTCCCTTGCATTCAATGCGACGGGCGGCAACAATGTCATACTTGTTTGGACCCGACAGTATCAGATAGATGGCCTACACGTAGAGAGACAGAGAGGCGCTGGGAACAGCTGTACTGGTCTCCTGTGGGAATTGAACCCACAACCCTGGCATTGCAAGAGCCATGCTCTACCAACTGGTACATTTTGGGGGGAAGCCGGGCTTCCCTTGGCTCCATGAATACATGCTACTGGACATTTGTTCTTGATTTCACATTAAATTCATGGTTAGTTGACAACTCAACAAAATATACATCAAAACTAGACGTTGAACTGATGTCTCTGCCCATGTAACAGTATTGTTTCCATCCCTCTCCTAGCCCCGAACCAGGGACCCTCTGCACACATTGAAAACAGTCACCCTCGAAGCATCATTACCTATCGCTCCACAAAAGCTGCGGCCTTCACAGAGCAAGGGAAACAACTACTTCAAGGTCTCAGAGCTATTGATGTCACCATTTGAAACGCTATTAGCGCGCACCCAGTGAGTTAGTCAAGAGCATCAGCAACACAACACTCACCATATCCAGCACACAGGAGAACGGAGTCCGTTTTGGTAGTTTCCTTTTGTAACTCTCAAACAGTTGTGGGAATATCTTCATCATCGTAGATAAATGGTCACCAAGGATCATCTCAGGGGTGTATTTGGGAGAATGAATCCAGCCTAAGAAGAAGATGCTGTGGAGCATCTTATAGACACAGGTTTGATATGAGAAGGACAAATAAAAATGATTTTCTCTTTAAAAGTGTAACCCTAATTTCTGAAAATAAAGGAGAGCTGCACACTAGGAGCTCAGATGCAAAAATGTAATATCCAACGTTTCGACAGCCAAGCTGTCTTCATCAGGGTATAACCCTAATTTCTGGACACTTTTATCTATCTATTCATCCATATTAGCTCCTCTGGAAGACCAATGGGTTTGATGGCACAATTAAACTGCCAGAAAAGGGGCTTTCTTAAGGTGCTTTTTATACAGGACAAGAAGAGAAACTATCCAACTTTGGACAATGACACCTTCAAAAGACCGAGGTAAAGACAGTTTCAAGTTGGATATTGGACGGATATTCGTGCTTTCAAACCTCAATAGCTTTCAAACCACTTGAGCCACAGACTCCAATTAAGTGTCATGATGTTGGACAATTGCGCACAACATTGCACAGGTCTTATTTTCCCGATTTGGACATTAATTTGCTTTCCAAAGCTAATAAACATATGGCAATGTGAGCAGCATTTTGTATTCCTAGTTTAATTAGTTAGGGAGCATAAACAAAGTACAAACTTTATTTACATTAGAATTTCAATAGCTCTTTGGTCATGTGACCTACTTGACTTAAACAAGTCAAGTAGAATGTCCACTGACTACCCTTCTATATTGCACACCCTTTAGTTTGTCCATTTTCACCTTACATGGTTTTACATTAATATTTTAAACTTTCAAATTTCAATATCTCCTTGGTAATGTGACCTACTGACCTCAAACTACTTTTAGGATGTCCACGGACTGGCAGAGATGGGCGCCACGAGGCATCCAGTGTGGTAACACAACCGATCCCGGAGAAGCTGGCGGGAGCCCTGGGGAGAGTTCTCTTTTCTTCGAACAATTGAAGGACAGGGCGCCCTGGAATAGGTTCGCCCCGAGAGAGGGGCGCAAGCCATGGGAAAGCGTCACGGTTTCGGCGGCGTTCGGTGAGCTTTCCCTGGCCCTTGAAAATCCGGGGGAGAGGGTGTAAATCTCACGCCGGGCCGTACCCATATATGCAGCAGGTCTCCAAGGTGAACAGCCTCTGGCATATTATAACAATGTAGGTAAGGGAAGTTGGCAAACAAAGATCTGTTACTTCGGGATAAGGATTGGCTCTAAGGGTCGGGCTGGGGTGCGAAGTGGGGCTTAGCTCAAGCTGCGTCAAGGGGAGCAGTCGCTCCGTCGCCCTCCTCTCGACACCATTGGAAGTTCGTTGTGCGGCCCATCTCGTGGTCTCTCGTGTGTGGTCTCGCAAGGTGCTGTGTACGGGGGTTCGTCAGGGTGGTGTCCGTCGGTGGGCTGAAGGCGGACCGGTGGGGAGTTGGGTCCGGCAGTTGGTGGCGGCAACTCTGGACGTGCGCCAGGCTCTTCTCGCGGATCTCCCCAGCAACGGTGCTCGCCGGCCCCACACCAACGAGCACCGTAGGTGGGGAGGTCTGGACAAGCAAAAGGGTGGACAAGCAAAAGGGTGTGCAATGTGTAGGCCCACTGAGTGGACATTCTGAACCTTGTTTGAAGTCAGTAAGTCACATGACCAAAGAGCTATTGAAATTCAAAAATGTAAATAATGAATTTAAAATAGTGCGAGATGTAAACCTACAAAAGAAAGTGTGCGCAATGTGTGTCTATGTCATCGGGTTAGCTAGAACCAGTTTTGAAAGTTTTAGGAGTAATGATTAAAGAGCTATTGAAATGTCAAAAATGTGATTTATCACTATGTTGACGGTCCCTAACTGCTGTTGGTGGACGTAAGGAAAACTACAGGTGAATATCCATCGAATATCCAACCTGAAACTTGTTTTACCTTTGTCTTCAAAGGGGTACATGCATACCTCATCCACATATTCCTTAGGTCCGTGTAGTTTGTCCATTTCACAGATGATTTTGTAGGCATTAATCCTAAAACTGTCTTCAGGCAGCAAAAACAATTCTGCCCTAAAATATTTAATGACACAATATACATTGTCTCAATAAATAAGTGTGTAATCAATTAATTTATTGAAATATCAAAAGAATAATGAATGGTTACTATGTTGAGGCTCACCTCTCTCGTAGTCCGGTCTCCTGTCATGGGAAAGATAACGTCATAAACATTTAATAAACTAAAACTACAATAACTGCTACTGCTATTATGAAAAGTCATGAGAAAGGTTAATACTTATTTGAATTTTGCCAAATTTACTTCCCGAAAAAAATACGTTTTTTAGAGTATAGGACAAAGATGTTAGACAAGGCCAAATAGGGTAGCCTATTGGTTAGAGCGTTGGACTAGTAACCGGAAGGTTGCAAGTTCAAATCCCCGAGCTGGCAAGGTACAAATCTGTCGTTCTGCCCCTGAACAGGCAGTTAACCCACTGTTCCTAGGCCGTCATTGAAAATAAGAATTTGTTCTTAACTGACTTGCCTCGTTAAATAAATAAAAATACAAAAAAAATGCGTGTCTGTGCGTGCCCTTCACAACGCTCGAATTTATCTTTATATGTTTTGGCAAAATCGATAGATTAATAAAATATCATGTGTGGTCAAATGTTGATGTTTGTCGTGTATCTTCATTTCTTCTCAACAGACGAAATAAAAAGGCTACTCACCATTTTTTAGGTAGTTGCAAATATGAAAATGAAAGTAAATCGACTAACGCATAATAGCCTAGTTCCCAACTAGGGGAACTAGGACCTCTGGTGGTACCTGACCTATCCACAAGCGGAATTGAGAAAACTCATGAGACCATAGTCCAGGGTTCCCCAACTGGTTTTATTTTGCCCCACAAGTTTTCTGAGAAAAATAACAAACAATCAAAAAACAGACAGACAGATAGATAAATGAATAATTATTTTTATTGTTTATATTTCTTTCATAAAAAATCAAATGTTGGACATAAAAGACTGTAAAAACACCAGAAAATCAGCTCCAAGTGATTTCATTTAGTAAATCTGTTCCCACATATTCCCACGCATAATAGAGAGACATGATCGACACAAATAATAATCAATAATAATTTATTGTATTTATATAGCACTTTTATACCAACTACTCAAAGCGCATTACATAGTAGGTGGAAACTCACCACATCCACCAACAATGCGTGGCACCCACCTCAATGATGCATGGCAACCATTTTTGTGCCAGAACGCTCACCACACATCAGCTATCAGGTGGAGAGGTGAGGAGTGATGTATGCCAATTAGGAATGAGGGGGATGATTAGGTGGCCATGATGGACTGTGGCCAGGATGGGAATTTAGCAACGACAACGGGATGAACACCAGTACTCTTACAATAAGTGCCATGGTATTTTGAATGATAACAAAGAGTCAGGACACCCGTTTCAACTTCCCATCCGAAAGATGGCACTCTACGAAGGGCAATGTCCCTAAATGTAAAGGTTTGAAATGATTATGTTTTAGTCAAATATTATACACTATATATCCAAAAGTATGTGGACTCCCCTTAATATTAGTGGATTCGGCTATTTCAGCCACACCCATTGCTGACAGGTGTATAAAATCAAGCACACAGCCATGCAATCTCCAAAGACAAACATTGGCAGTAGAATGGCCGTACTGAATAGCTCAGTGACTTTCACCATGGCACCATCATAGCATGCCACCTTTCCAAAAAGTCAATTTGTCAAATTTCTGCCCTGCTAGAGCTGCCCTGGTCCAACTGTAAGTGCTGTTATTGTGAAGTGGAAATGAACAAAAGTTCAGCCGCGAAGTGGTAGGCCACACACGCTCACAGAATGGGACCGCCTAGTGCTGAAACGTGTAGCGCATAAATATCATCTGTCCTCGTTTGCAACACTCACTACCAAGTTCCAATCTGCATCTAGAAGTAATATCAGCACAATAACTGTTCGTCATGGGCTTCATGAAATGGGTTTCCATGGCCGAGCAGCCGCACACAAGCCTGATCACCATACGCAATGCCAAGCGTCAGCTGGAGTGGTGTAAAACTCGCTGCCATTGGACTCTGGAACAGTCTGGGTTTGGCGGATTACTGGATTACACTACCTGCCACAATGCATAGTACGGACTGTAAAGTTCAGTGGAGGAACAATAATGGTCTGAGCCTGTTATTCATGGTTTGGCAAATGCGGGTAGATTTAGGAATGGCGGGTAGAGAATGTCTATTTCAAGAATGTCTATTGCATGAGGTCTACTTTGATGCTGATGAGCATTTTCTAATATGAGGGTAAATAGAGCCGAATAAATTGATAAAAGTCACCTTGTGTGAGAGATATTTACATGGTTATCCAAAACATCACACCAGGGTAAGCCTGCACAATACATAGCCCTTATTTTCTAAAATCCCCTACGGGGAATATCCCTGTTTGACCGCTAGGTTTTATGGGTATTATGACACCAACACGGTGGGGCTCTATTACATTTGTGAATAAAAATAGTCAAAAGTCAAGTATGAGCATATGTGCGAGTTACAGTTAGAAAAATGTTGGAGTAGCTGTTTTGAAAGTAAACTCAGCAAAAATAGAAACGTCCCTTTTTCAGGACCCTCTTTCAAAGATAATTCAGTAAAATCCAAATAACTTCACAGATCTTCATTGTAAAGGGTTTAAACACTGTTTCCCATGTTTGTTCAATGAACCAGCAGGGTAGCCTAGTGGTTAGAGCGGTGGACTAGTAACCAGAAGGTTGCAAGTTCAAACCCCTGACCTGACAAGGTTCAAATCTGTTGTTCTGCCCCAGAACAAGCAGTTAAGTTGACCCACTATTCCTAGGCTGTCATTGAAAATTAGAATTTTGTTCTTAACTGACTAGTTAAATAAAGGTTAAAAAAAACCTACAAAAAACATAAACAATTAATGAACATGCACATGTGGAATGGTCGTTAAGGCACTAAGAGCTTACAGAGGGTAGGCAATTAAGGTCACAGTTATGAAAACTTGGGAAACTAAAGAGGCCTTTCTACTGACACTGGAAAAACACCAATAGAATGATGCCTAAGGTCCCTGCTCATCTGTGTGAACGTGCCTTAGGCACGCTGAAAGGAGGCATGACGACTGCAGATGTGGCATTGGCAATAAATTGCAACGTCTGTACTATGAGGCGCCTAAGACAGCACTACAGGGAGACAGGACGGACAGCTGATTGTCGTCGCAGTGGCAGACCACGTGTAACAACACCTGCACAGGATCGGTACATCCGAACATCACTCCTGCAAGACAGGTACAGGATGACAACAACAACTGCCAGAGTGACACAAGGAATGCACAATCGCTCCATCAGTGCTCCGACTGCCCGCAATAGGCTGGGAGAGGCCGGACTGAGGGCTTGTAGGCCTGTCGTAAAGCAGGTCCTCATCAGACCTCACCGGCAACAATGTCACCTATGGGCACAAACACACAGTCGCTGGACCAGACAGGACTGGCAAAAAGTGCGCTTCACTGACAAGTCGCGGTTTTGTCTCACAAGGGGTGATGGTCAGATTCACGTTTATCATCGAAGGAACGAGCGTTACACCGAGGCCTGTACTCTGGAGCGGGACCTATTTGGATGTGGAGGGTCCGTCATGGTCTGGGGCAGTAACCCCAGACTGAGCTTTTGTCATTGCAGGCAATCTCATTACTGTGCGTTACAGGGAAGACATCCTCCTCCCTCATGTGGTACCCTTCCTGCAAGCTCATTCTGACATGACCCTCCAGCATGACAATATCACCGGCCATACTGCTTGTTCTGTGCGTGATTTCTTGCAAGACAGGAATGTCAGTGTTCTGCCATGGCCAGGGAAGAGCCCGGATCTCAATCCCATTGAGCACGTCTGGGACCTGTTGGATCAGAGTGTGAGGGCTAGGGCCATTCCCCACAGAAATGTCCGGGAACTTGCAGGTGCCTTGGTGGAAGAGTGGGGTAACATCTCACGGCAAGAACTGGCAAATCTGGTGCAGTCCACGAGGAGGAGGTGCACTGCAGTACTTAATGCAGCTGGTGGCCACACCAGATACTGACTGTTACTTATAATTTAGACCCCCCTTTGTTCAGGGACACATTATTCCATTTCTGTTAGTCACATGTGTGTTGAACTTGTTCAGTTTATGTCTCAGTTGATGAATCTTGTTATGTTCATACAAATATTTACACATGTTAAGTTCTCTGAAAATAGATGCAGTTGACAATGAGAGGACATTTCTTTTCCTGCGGAGTTTATTTCTGCTGTTTTGTTTCATTGCTGCCATTTGCACAAATAAATATGAATCCTATATCCCACCTCATGCAGAAACGCAGGGGAGCTGTGTGCAATGAGTGAAGTGCTGATGGATTAATTTTTGGAGGCATTGGCATAGAAGTTGGTCTAATTTACTCGAAAGTCTCGGTTGTTTAACAAGTATACTTTGCATCTGCTGCTTCAACTTATAGCTTTTAGATGCTATAAAGAGACCTTGACGCTGACCCTTGTCAGAACCCAAATCACAGACTCACGTGCACGGACTCGTGTGGCCCTGTTACCACGGTAACCCCCATCCATAAAGGGGCAGCTGGACATTTTGTCTGTGATATTTTGAGGATCCACACTTTTTTTCAATTTTCGGCTAAAATTACATACCCAAATCTAACTGCCTGTAGCTCAGGACCTGAAGCAAGGATATGCATATTCTTGATACCATTTGAAAGGAAACACTTTGAAGTTTAGATCTGGCAAAAGATAATATGAAGAAAAATATATGCGTTTTTTTGTACCATCATTTTTGAAATGCAAGAGAAAGGCCATAATGTATTATTCCAGCCCAGCCCAGATTTTGTCCACTAGATGGCAGCAGTGTATGTGCACAGTTTTACACTGATCCAATAAACCATTGCATTTCTGTTCAAAATGTTGTATCAAGACTGCCCAAATGTGCCTAATTGGTTTATTAATAACTTTTGAAGTCTATAACTGTGCACTTTCCTCAAACATGTTATTATTTCATGTAATGCCTGTGGTACATTTGGGTTGCCTTTGGATATCCCTAAGGGTCAAGTTAGGGACAATCAGTAATTATGTTAAATTCCAATAGTTCCAAAATTCCATGACTTTAAAACCTCAGATCAACTATAAATTGAAGATACTCATATACAAATATCGAAAGCATTTAATGAGAAAACTAAAAGGTGTGCAACATGAAAATATTGTCTAATTTACATTGTCATTTATTGATGGTCCCAAATGTAAAACTAAGCTAAATCAGGAAGTGCAGTCACCCTTTAATATGAAATATTGACATGTGGCACCTTGCTCCCTTTCAGATGAGTTAAGGATGAGGACAGATGAGAACAGCAGGCAAGGGCAAATTGTGGGGAAGAGGATGATTTAGATCAGTGTTTCCCAAACTCGGTCCTGGGAACCCCCGAGTGCTCGTTTTGGTTTTTGCCCTAGCACTACACAGCTGATTCAAATACCAACTCATCATTAGGCTTTGATTATTTGAATCAGCTATGTAGTGCTAATGTAAAAACCAAAATGTGCATCAAAGGGGGGCCCCCTTTTAGGTGACCCAGACACATGCCCAAAACAAGTTAAGCTACCCCAGTATCCCCTTGATCGTTTTGGATTGCAAAACTGAAGACACATCAGACAAGACAGAGACAGCAACATAAGCATATGATATAATATAGACACCAGAAGATCAGAAAAGGACAGACAAAGGAGACAGTAATAAACAAGAACCTGAAACAGCAACAGACAAGACACAGAGAAAGTGACAGAAGAGGGCAGATGGAGACAGAAACGAGGTGGGTTGAGTACACAGTAGACTATCACTTCAAGCTGTTCTATAGATTCTAATTAGTTATATTTATTTGCACAAATTATAAGAGGTGAAATACAGTGAAAAAGTAAAATGTGGTTTACAAATCATTTGTAGGTGAGAGAGTGTGTGTGTGTGTGTGTACAGTGGAATTCTTTCATTCCTGCATTTAGCTATTGAGACCCCTTACTGGCTTAGGGATTTAGCCCCCAATGCCTTAAAATCCTAGAAACACCCCTGAATATAATCCAACTGCGTTAGTACAGGTAATAAAGTACACATATAAATTAATATATAAAGTTGTGTGAAATGCAGTGATGCAAACATGATGCAAACATGAAGACATCAAGGAGAAAAACTAGTCATTATTCTTGTTATTTTGGCCACAAACTCAGAGCTGCTAGGGTGCACCACAAGTGGCTTCCTGCTTCTTCTCCTCATCACCTTTCCTTAATCTGTACTGACATCATTGCACATGAGAGCCAGTCCCCTGTAGACAACCCCAATGTTGTTTCTACCTGTCAGTGTCCTGTTTTCTCAGATGGAGAAGAAACCGCTTCACACTATTAAAATGCACCCATAGACCTAATCAACATTTACAAATAAAAATGATCCACAATAATTAATTTGTGTATATTTGTTTATTAGTGCACAAAATATATGATTGGTCCAGCACAGAGCTTCTGAGGCAGATTAAGTGATTGGTTGGTAGTATAGACTCCTGTAGAGCTGTAGAGTATGGTATGGTTCAGGAGTGATGCGACAGGAAAAATGTGCAGGAGAGGTTTAAACAGGTAACATGCGTACTTTGGAGGGGAAAAAGTTAAACATTCAAAGTTTTATCAATATGTTTACTGAATTTTCTACCACTGCTGCAAATATACAATCAGATAAGACTTGAAGTGTTCAGACAAAGATGACATGGTCCTGCATGCAGAGAAGATTCATAATTCACACATTTAGTAGGCCTAGTTTATTTGAATATGGACAGGATAGAAGTAAAACTTTGACACATTGAATTAACAACCAAAAGGATGCATTGTGCATTGCATCTGGGGCTGTTAAGGTGACCATATTACCTCCCACCGGCAGTCGCGAGACATGACCGCAGTCAAATTCCATGTGACATTTAGTCACGTTATATTATCAATTATTTATTGTAAAAACAACCTGAGGATTGATTATAATTTTTTTTGTTGACATGTTTCTACAAACTTTACGGATACTATTTGGAATTTTAGTCTGCCCCGTCGTGACCGCTCGAGCCTGTGGATTTCTGAACAAAACACGCCAACCAAAGGTTGGATATAATGTTATATATAATGTTATATAATAATCTAATGTTGTTATGGTCTAATGTTGTTATGGTCTAATGTTGTTATGGTCTAATGTTGTTATGATCTAATGTTGTTATGGTCTAATGGTCTAATGTTGTTATGATCTAATGTTGTTATGGTCTAATGTTGTTATGGTCTAATGGTCTAATGTTGTTATGGTCTAATGTTGTTATGGTCTAATGGTCTAATGCTGTTATGATCTAATGGTCTAATGCTGTTATGATCTAATGTTGTTACGATCTAATGTTGTTATGATCTAATTGTCTAATGTTGTTATGGTCTAATGGTCTAATGTTGTTATGATCTAATGGTCTAATGTTGTTATGGTCTAATGTTGTTATGGTCTAATGTTGTTATGGTCTAATGGTCTAATGTTGTTATGATCTAATGTTGTTATGATCTAATGTTGTTATGATCTAATGGTCTAATGCTGTTATGGTCTAATGGTCTAATGTTGTTATGGTCTAATGTTGTTATGGTCTAATGGTCTAATGTTGTTATCGTAGAATGTATGCACACATGACTGTAAGTCGCTTTGGATAAAAGCGTCTGCTAAATGGCATATATTATTATTATTATTATTATTATTATATAAAAATTATCTTTATGGAACAAAAGGAACATTTATTGTGTAACTGGGAGTCTCGTGAGTGCAAACATCCGAAGATCAAAGGTAAGCAATTCATTTTATTGCTTTTCTGACTTTTGTGACCAATCTACTTTGCTGCTAGCTGTTTGTAATGTTTTGTCTGCTGAGAGAGATGTCCTCACATAAACGCTTGGATAGCTTCTGCTGTAAAGCTTTTTTGAAATGTGCCACGCCAGGTGGATTAACCTCTTCAGTCGACCCTCTACTTTTTCGAACATTCTGTTAAAAATCGCGCAACATTTCAGCGCCCTGCTACTTAGGCCAGGAATATAGTATATGCATATGATTAGTATGTGTGGATAGAAAACACTCAGACGTTTATAAAACTGGTTAAATCACGGCTGTGACTATAACAGAACGTGCGTTTCATCAAAAAGTGCAGGAAAATCTGATCACTGAAAATGGAAATAAATATCATTGCGCTACTTCCAGGAATTGTTCAAAGTGAACCGAATTACATGAGACCGAGGTTGCAGTGCCTACAGCTTCCACACGATGTCTAGAGTCTTGTCATTTGATTCGGCTTTGATTCTTGGTCAAACCGAATCAAGGGAACCGATTCCCTCCGGTCTCCGACTGGATGTTTTGGTCGAGCTCTCTCCAGACATTTTTTCGAGACGGACAGCTATAGAATTTACATCGCCTCCTGATGAATTTTATCGCTTATTAACATGTACTAATACCTAAAGTTGCATTACAAAAGTATTTCGAAGTGTTTTGTGAAAGTTTATCGTCAACTTTTTTAATAAAAAAAAATGACGTTACGTTATGAAACGCTATTTATTCCGTTTATCACACAGTCTTCATAGATCGATATCTAGGCTATATATGGACCGATTTAATCGAAAAAAAAGACCCAATAGTGATTATGGGAGATCTAGGAGTGCCAACAAAGATGGTCAAAGGTAATGAATGTTTTATATTTTATTTGTGCGGTTTGTGTAGCGACGACTATGCTAATTATTTTGTTTACGTCCCCTGCGGGTCTTTTGGGGTGTTACATGCTATCAGATAATAGCTTCTCATGCTTTCACCGAAAAGCATTTTAAAAATCTGACTTGTTGCCTGGATTCACAACGAGGGTAGCTTTAATTCAATACCCTGTATGTGTATTTTAATGAACGTTTGAGTTTTAACTAATACTATTAGCATTTAGCGTAGTGCATTTGCATTTCCAGAGCTCTAGATGGGACGCCTGCGTGCCAGGTAGGAGCAAGAGGTTAACAACAAACTAAGCTGTGTTTTGCTATATTGCACTTGTGATTTCATGAAAATTTAATATTTTTAGAAATTTAATTTGAATTTGGCGCTCTGAAATTCAGCGGATGTTGACGAAAATGATCCCGCTAACGGGATGGGTGCGCCAAGAAGTTAAAGAGGAGGATCCCATCAGATTTCTATAGACTATATTTATTTCTCAACTTTCCTAAAATTAAGCACATTGTTTTGCTTTACAACTGGAGTAGCCTACCTGGCTGGCAAGAAAATTAACCTATGGGAAAGCATCCTCCATTTGCTATTCAAGGACATAAGGACTACATGTCTTTTTTCCCCCCATCCTAGTGAAATGGGTTCTTATAAGCCCAGTCATTGCGTAATCGTGTGTGAGAACAGAGTTTTGAGTGGCTACTATTTAAAAGAGGATCCCAGCTTTCTCATGTTGCTATATTCATAGCTAAATCCGTAAAATTAAGCACAATCCGCTTTACAAACGATGTAGCCTACCTGGCATATTAAAAACATATCACGTAATCTCCAAACGCTATTAAGAGTGCAGGCTACAGACGGCATATTTCTTTTCTTTTTTTGGGGGGGGGGGATCAACGGTTAGTGATTAATTTTATCTTTATGTCTGCTTTTTGTGACTCTTCTCTTTGGCTTGAAAAATGGCTGTTTTTTGTGACTAGTCACTCACCTAACATAATCGCATGGTATGCTTTCGTCGTAAAGCCTTTTTGAAATCGGATACTGTGGTGGGATTAACAACAAGTGTATCTTTAAAATGGTGTATAATACTTGTATGTTTGAGGAATTTTAATTATGAGATTTGTTTGAATTTGGATCCCGTTCACAGGATTTCAACCGTAAGAAGTCCATCAAGTACTGTTGGAGGTTCCACTGGTTTGTGATAGCTACAGGCACCTGTGAGGGAAGGGCAAAGGTGCTTGTTAAGGAGTAAATCCAAAAATTGCAACTTTTCTATCTAAACAGCAATTACTATAACAGTATATCTATGTTAACTTTTATCATCATTGATCACATTGGATGGGCACACCAATAATGAGCTGTCTGTGTGCTACACATTAAACCTGCCCACCTGTGACTGTGTGGCTTGCTCCTTTGATGGAGTCAAGACAACTCAGGAAGCTGGGTTTGGCTTGTCTCAGTAAATCCTGGTGCTCCTTTTCAAGTCTCCTCCCCACTTTGCCCTGTCTTACCTTGGCCCAGTCTTCTTTAGTCTACACAACGGAATGCAACGCAAAACAGCACAACATAAGTGTTAGATATCAAGCATGATCACTCCTCAAGATTTGTAAATGCACCTGATCCATTATCAATATCAATATTAACAAAACTATACCAAATAAATAATGATAAATGTTACTCTACTTGAATCACTACATTTTACCAGCTATAACAACTGTTTGATTCACTACAGATTGATTCTCACCATGTCCTTAAAGCACTCCCCTCTGTAGAAGGACTTGATGCCAGGATACTGAAGCCCAGAGACAAAGACTTCCTCCAGGCTCAGAGCGACCAGGTGCATCTCCTCTCCGTCATAAGCATACACCTGAAGGTCCTCACACAGCATTATGACCAGCTGGCCACTCTCTGTCGGGTAGGGGAGGTTTTCCACAGCTCCTAACACCTCCATCTTCACACTGTCTGGTAGGTAGAAGTTCTGCCACTCCTTAATTTCCTCTTCTCCTTTGTAGGACGTGTCATCCAGGCCCGCAATCTTCCACTCTGATCCCTTTGGCTTCTTGAGAGCAATACTAGCATGACGATGTTTGGACACTGCATCAGACAACTTTTGTAGGTATTTCCTTGCATCTGTTGAAGATATTGTTAAACAAAAGTGTCAAACTAAATTACTGAAGAGCAGGTGTAGAATATATGCAGGTTTTTGTTTTAGCCTAACATATTATTGTATGCTAGGTCTATGCTCCACAACGTTAAATAGATCTTAAAGGCAACGTTTTGGTCAATATTTCTTCATTAGGGTTAAAACTCTGACCAAAACATGTTTCTTAAAATCTATTTTAAATGCTGTGGCTTACAATAATATTACTGGTGACAAAAGCTGCTGCTGTAGGCTAACCAACTGCTATTGAGCTACCATATTATCACAAACTGTTGAGTGACCAAAGCCAAGGTATGATCAAGTCAACAAATCAATAGGTACCTTGTGTTTCTCCACATTTTATGAAATGGTCCTTAATGTCCTGATAGCCTGCAGATCTGTATGGGATATAGACCAACAGAAACAAACTGTCATGAGTTTTTATTACATTAACACTGGATTTGTGTGTACAGCTCTTTAATGACATCAACCCCACCACACATGATTTATTGCAGTGTCATTACAACACACTAACTAGATATATTTTAGTGAGTCTGCTCAATTTAAGAAATCCCTTACGCCATCTCTGTATGTGCTGTAGCCTGGTCAAGGGCAGTTGACGTTTTCTAAATTAGGAAGGAAACAGAATATAAAGACAGGACGCATGGACAGTCACCATTAGAGGAGCATCTCTCATGTTGAATAACGTTTGGACACGACAAAACGCAGCTTTCAACTGCTATTATTGTCTGACAGCTTGTTCAACTGCTCGTTTCATGTAACATAAAAGGTAAAACAATATTTGATATAATTAGATCTACTAAAAGAAAAGGTTTGAAAGAAATGTTCTAAAACATTCAGACATAAAAAGACTAAAGCTATCAAAAGTGAAAGTGAAACTATTGAGCACAAAAACAACTTGAAATGCAACCAACATACGCAATCATAATTTATTTCACCAATTTAATTAAGCTTACCTGCCACTATTATTGTGAAGAAATGTCGTGAATTGGCATGTAAGATGCTTATATCCTCACTCTGTAGATACGAAGAGAGAACGGACCGCTGTGCAATTTCTTCTGTTTGCTTTTCCGCGTTTGAAGTAAACATAACGTCACAGATGAGCCAGATTATTCACAGGATGTACAAGTGTGACGCATCCGGTTGAGTTTCCGCTTAACTGCGCAAGTGGAGGCAGTCAAAGCAAAGGCACTCCTACAGTAGTAAGTCGTTTTTGACGAAAACAAAAACGTGTCAGTTTGTCACTGTCACGAAGTTGGAGTAATAACATGTTTAAATTCTCAATTGGCTCGAATTTAGGTTGTGACTTTAGATTTCGAGAAAATGAATAACTCAAACCCCGGCCTGGTCTACTTAGTCTGCTTCGCAAGAGATTCCAGAAGTCTTGCGATGTTGCGACTCTGGGTTTAGAAACTCTGTGCCTATAATCACTCTCTATGGTTTGAACAATGAAGGGTGTTTGTGACTAGGGAGAGTACAACTACTGTACGACCAGCATTTTATTTAACCCTAACCCTTTTCCTAACCTAATTCTCATAACCTACCATGTAAACGATCATAACCAGCCACGTTAATGATCCTAACCTGCCACCTAAATGATCCTAAGCTGTCCATATGGGGGCAGCAGCTAGTGTCAACCATTTGCACAGTAGGCCTACTATAAATATCATAATCTCTGCCACTGGAGAGCACCACCCAAACATTCTAGTGGTAAATACAACAATAACAAAACGTTTACATTTACATTTACATTTAAGTAATTTAGCAGACGCTCTTATCCAGATGCCACAATTTCCTATAACCTGGGGATAATTCTAATGCACACAATCAAGAAAAGAGGGGGCAGTCAGGTGCACAACATATTAAGTTTATGGGTAAAATGAATATAACAAAATATATCATGGTAAGAACAGATAGCGACTAGAAGATGCCCATTGTATAACCCCTGGCCCCAAATGTAGCCATAGGATTTATTCAATTATATCAAGGATCTCTCAGTCTGATAGACTCTATGTCCTCATCTTTTATTTACCATTATTTAAGCAGGTAGCTCCACTGAGACTAAAGTCTCTTTTTCAAAGGGAGCACTGCATCAGAAGAGCAGCGATGAATTACACATTAAGAAGTGCCCCTAAAAAGTAGACTAAGAACTGTTCACTCAGATATAGTTCAGCAATAGTAAAAGCTCCATTCAGTTTGCTAGCCTATAAAAAGCCTCACAAATAGCGCAGTACAGGAATGATGCTGAAACTGACTAAACAAATACCTTGGTTTTTGTTCAGGGGGCTAACATCATTGTCTAGTATGCAGAATAATTGCATTCAAACGGTTGGTCACACTCAGACACTCAACTCCAAATACTGATGCTAAACACTCATGCTAGCTTCTCTGGTGGCAAACACAAACAGGTGTTGTCTTAACTGATGCTGAAGACTGCTCTATTCCAGTCATATGGGCCCATAGGGGTCTGGTCATAAGTAGTGAACTACTGTATATAGGAAATAGGGTGTCATTTGTGATGCAGTGTTTGATGCTTGATACTGATTACTCCCGAAGTAGCACAAACACAAACATCACAAACTGCTGGCCCGGGTCTGGCAGCCGGATCCGTGCAATTTTAGGACCAGAATATTCCCAGCAATGTCAAAAATCCACTCAATATTATATTAAAATGTAGGTAGTAATACTGTAGCTATTAAACGAACTATGAACAACATAAAATACATTTTTTCATTTTAAGACTAGATGAAATTGACTTTAAAAAACAATTGTATTTCACCTTTATTTAACCAGGCCAGTTGAGAACAAGTTCTCATTTACAACTGCGACCCGGCCAGACCTGCTCAGACAGCTGATGCTTAAAGTTAGAGAGGGAGATAAGGCTTCAGATTTTTGCAATTCGTTCCAGTCATTGGCAGCAGAGAACTGGAAGGAAACACTATCATCCCTCAACATGTATAGATGGATGAATGGATAAATCCAAATAAACATCACTAGAAAACAGCAAATTCAGCTACTTTGATGTTATTCTTTTTTTTACCCCCCTTTTCATGGTGTCCAATTGTTAGTAGCTACTTGTCTCATCGCTACAACTCCCATACGGGCTCCGGAAAGACTAAGGTTGAAAGTCATGCATCCTCCAATACACAACCCAACCAAGCCACAGTGCTTCTTAACATAGCGCACATCCAACCCGGAAGCCAGCCGCACCAATGTGTCGGAGGAAACATCATGCACCTGGCAACCTTGGTTAGCATGCACTGCACCCGGCCCGCCACAGGAGTCGCTGGTGTGCGATGAGACAAGGATATCCCTACCGGACAAACCCTCCCCAACTCGGACGACGCTATGCCAATTGTGCATCGCCCCACGGACCTCCCAGTCGGTCGGTTACGTGTGAACCCAGAGTCTCTAGTGCGCAGTACAGAATCCTTAACCACTGCGCCACACAGGAGGCACACTTTGATGTTATTCCATCTGTTGAGTGACTGGCACAGTGATGCCATCTGTTGGTAAATGTTCATTTCTGCAACTCTTGTGTTTTACCGGGGTGCTTGAGATACCCGGATGTGTTGTCATGTACTGAACAAGACTGGTTACTCGCATCAATGCCACTGTCTCGTCATTTAACATTCAAACTTGGTGTCAGAGTCGGATAACTAACCATGCTTTCCGCAAATTAGAGTCACATGCTCTGGTTTACAAACAAATGCTTATTTGTGTAAAATTTCGCCCGGAATTGGCCTTAAGCTAGAGTGAGTTTGCTAGTTAGCTTCAGTGTTGTTAGCACCGGTTAGACATGGCAGCGAACATTCCCTCTCCAGCGGTTATGAAGCTCCGCGGGGATTGGAGCACGTACTGGGATACGTTTAGAAGTGAATGGGAGGACTATGCGCTAGCAACGGGACTTCTGGAAAAGGAAGATGAGGTAGTGGCTGCCACTTTAAGGACTATAATGGGAACTGAATGCCTACACGTATACAAACACAAACTGAACCTAACAGCAGCACAGCAAGGTAACGCTATAGCTATTCTTGATGCTCTTGAACATTACTTTACGCCAGCAAAGGACGTCATCTACGAGCGTTATGTTTTCGGTCATTGCAAATAGGAGGACAGGGAGTCCATTGACAGCTTTGTCACTAGGTTAAGGGAAAAGGCAGCTACATGTGACTATGGTGCTTTAAGAGATTAACTGATCAGAGATACGATTGTGCTTGGCATAACTGATGAGGGCACCTGACCTGACGCTGGCCTTGGCAGTGGAGACATGCCGTGCAGCAGAGCTTACTGATATACGGATGAGGTCCATGGAGCTAGAAAAGGCAACATACTGTGGGCCCTGAATTTTTCTGAACCGTCTCAGTGCAGCTCCTTCCAATAGGGCGCTTTCCCTTTAATTCCCAATTAAATAGCCAGTATCAGCTGCGCAAAAGTGGGGTTGTGATGGAGACGTGCATGAGGATGTGTTCAACCCTCAGTTCCGAAGCTTCTCTATTCCGTTTGTTTTGTTGCCGTTAAACGTGTGTTTTGTAGCCTAAGAGAGTTTACCCAGGATCGGATCCACTCTTTGCGTCCCTGGACTACACCTCTCCGTTCTTCGTGGCCTTTCTCCGCTGGAGATCTATTGGCAGATTGGATTGTCTGACTGACCACCACCTTTTTGTATACGGTATTTCATTTGTTTGGATGTGATGTATACTGTGATTTGTGTAGTTAGTGGTAGTTGAGGACTTAATTAAGTGTTGATCCGCTTTAAGGTTCTGTGGTAAAGTAATTGTTATATTGATTGTATGTTTAATACGGGGTTTACGCTACACGGAACGAACGGACAAACATCGCGTGACAAAAGTCACTTGAGTTCACTGAACTCCTTTACCGGGCAGGACTCTTTTTAGGCCCGAGGTACAGGACATTTCTGGAGGAGCCAGAACTCATTGTGATATTATTATATATGTGTGTAATCATTGTTGTTGCTAATACAACCCACGCAACAGAATATAATTGTTTTTGAAGTTCTTTTCAATGTTTTAAGGGTTTATGAAAAGTTTATTTCCATCCTGACTTTTACATACGTCCTTTGTATTGGTGTAGACTTGACGGACCAGATGGGACTCATTCCCACCCAAACTAAAAGGAGAAACTAATGTTTTCTCTGGTAGGCACAACCTACCTGGCACCCCTATAAATAATAACCTCAAGTCAAAACCGTTACATAAAAAATGGCACCCCAGATGGGACAGCTCAACATTGAGAACTAACCAAAGCAAATATTTTGTGTGGAATTAAAACAATGGATTCACCCCAAGATAATGTGCTCATCCATGTCATACCTGTCAATGGGAATACACAGGGCCATTCTGACCATCAAGCTGACAACGCAAATCATAATGTGAATGGAGATAATGGACTTGCTTAGGGCCAGAGCCCTGGGAATCTGAATGCCCGGCCTGAGCCACAGGCCACAGGAGGTCTAACCAGTTACTCATTTATTGACATGGATCTGTGTGGAAGTACTGAGCTAGCCCTCCCTCTGACACCCAACCTTCCTCCATTGTCTGGTTTATCTCCAGAGGTTGTAGTCTTACAACTTCAAGGTGACATCCTTGATATTCGTCGGACTCAACAACATCTCCAAACTCTTATCCACCATAATTTCAAATGTCTGAGGGAAGAGCAACAACAGAGTGCCATGGAATTCAGAAACTCACTGAGCACTCTAACCCACATGCTGACAGAGCTCAGTGAGAGTGGAAGACGGGAAATGACTGGTGCCATGGACAGGCAGTTTGACTACCAACGAAACCAACTCACTGCCACTCTCCAATGGCGCCTGCAACATCACCACACTGAGGTCCTCAAGGACGTTAATTCTGTTTTTTCTCCCATGGTTAACACTGTAGACCACTTGCAGACAGAGTTCTCTAATTGTGTTAAAATGTTGGATGACGTGTCTGTGGACATGGCCTCCATTAGGCACAACTCCTTACACAGAGTTTCCCTGGTGTCCACTTCAGTTCAGACCACTGAGGGCCAAGCTGGCACCTCTGAACAGCCAAGACAAGGCAATGCTACAGTCATCACTGTCGATGGACTGGTTCGCTTGGGACAGCAGTTTGAGAAGGACAGAGAATGCCAACAGCAATATGACCAGAGAAAGAAACAGACACCCAAACAGTTGCCCAAGACAGACCATCAACAACAGCCAGAGTCTCCAGCCAAGACCTCTCTCATGTTTTGTTGGAGATGTAGCCAAAAGGGACATTCTTCAGCTACATGTCCAAGACCGTATCAAGTAAACCCTTCCAGAAACCACAAATCACAACAGGCCAACACACCTAACTCTCTTCGCAGCAATGACCATCCTTCTCTGGGTGCTTTAACCAGAGCTGAAACCCCAAGAGTCACTGCCTACGCCCCCATCGACATCCCCATCCTTTCAGTTAATACCGCACCAATCAGAAGCTAAAAAGTTACATGATTGGGGTTCAAATGTGGCACTCTTCTCTGCCGTTGCTCCGGTACCACTAACCCTTGATAATCCTTCTGACGATCTCCTTTTACAGGCTGTGAGAAGAGCTCAGCTGGAACAGCCAGAGGAGTTACGGCTGTTGGAACAGCTGCAGAATAATGCTGATGTATGTACTTCAAAGCTAGGACGCACCGGGCTCCTGAAGCACAAAATATTCCTTACACAGGAAATGCCGATCAAGCAAAAGCCATATCGTTTGTCCCCAGCGAAGCTAATCATCCAAAAGGGACTCATAAATGATATGTTAGCACAAGATATAATAGACCGTTCCTCCTCTCCCTGGGCTGCTCCTGTTGTCCTCATCCCAAAAAAGACTGGTGGTCTTAGATTTTGTGTGGACTATAGGAAGACCAACAATGTTTCTCAGACTGATGCCTATCCTCTTCCTACCATCCATGAGATCCTGGAGTCATTGTCTGGCGCTGTTGTGTTCACTACCCTTGACCTCAATAGTGGTTATTGGCAGGTTGAGATGGACCAGGAAAGCAAGGACAAGACTGCTTTTGTCTGTGCTGAGGGCTTGTTTTCCTTTAAGGTGATGCCCTTTGGATTAAAGAATGCCCCTGCCACTTTCCAAAGACTCATGGAGATTGCGTTAGGTGAGCTCAAAGGGAAGATCTGTTTTGTCTACCTGGACGATATAATTATCTACTCTCAGAACAGAGAAAGACACTTTCAAGATCTTCAAGCAGTGTTGGACAAGCTACGAGAAGCTGGTCTGACCTTGAATATGAAGAAGAGCAACTTCTGCCAAACCTCCCTGAAGTTCCTTGGCCATATTGTGTCTTTCGACGGCATTCATGTGGATCCTGAAAAGACAAAGGCTGTACAAGACTTCCCTGTGCCAACCACACTCAAGGCCCTTCAACGGTTCCTTGGTATGGCTGGATGGTACCATCGGTTTGTGTCGAACTTCTCCCAGGTGGCAGAACCCCTCAACGCGATGAAGCGAAAAGGAGCGAAATTCCAATGGACGGCAGAGTGCCAGACTTCCTTTGAAACCCTGAAACGACATCTCGTCACACCTCCCATTTTAGGTCATCCCAACTTTGATTGCCCTTTTGTTGTTTACACTGATGCAAGTGATGTTGGACTTGGTGCTGTCCTAGTCCAACAGACTGGACTTGGCACTGAAGAAGTGCTAGCGTTCGCCAGTCGGACATTGAATGGAGCAGAACGGAACTACTCCACAACAGAGCAAGAGTGCCTTGCAGTGGTCTGGGCTTTGGAAAAGTGGAGGTACTACTTGGAGGGAAGACACTTCACTGTGGTCACTGACCATTCCTCCCTTGTGTGGGTGTTCAAGACCAACAAACCAAGCACCAGACTCATAAGATGGGCTCTACGGTTGCAAGAGTTCACATTTGCAGTGGAATACAGGAAAGGAAAATACAACACTGTTCCAGATGCCTTGTCCAGAGCTCCTACTTGTGATAACGGTGGCCCTGATCTTACATGTGCTACTGTCCTGTCAAGCAGTCGAGACTCGCCCAAAACAGACTTTCCCATCTCTGATGAGGCAATATGGAAAGCTCAACAGGATGATCCAGAAGTACAGGCTTTGTACCAGACTATCCTGGAAGATGGAGAAAAGATGGTCAATCCTACCACAAAGCTGACCATCATTGAAGATAAAGTCTACCGAGTCGTACAACTACCTCACAGAACACTCTACCAAATGTACATACCAGACACTCTACGCCTACAACTGCTTCAACATTTCCATGAAGACCCATTAGCTGGTCATTTGGGCAGGTTCAAAACCTACAAGCGGTTGCAAGCGTTACTCTACTGGCCACATCTGAGCATGGATGTGAAGTCACACATCCGAAATTGTCAGGTTTGTCAAATGTACAAACCAGAAGGTAGAAAGCCTGCTGGCAAGTTGCAGCAAACGGTGGTTACCCGACCTTGGGAAATGTTAGGAGTGGATTTGATGGGTCCATTTCCTAGAAGCTCCAATCAGAATGTGTACATACTTGTTTTTGTTGATTACTATTCAAAGTGGGTGGAACTCTTTTCCCTGCGTCAGGCCACAGCAAGGACCGTCTCTAACATCCTTACGAAAGAGATCCTGACTCGCTGGGGAGTGCCTGATTACATCCTGTCTGATCGAGGTTCCCAATTTGTCTCTGATCTCTTTGAGGAGACCTGCCAAAGATGGAACCTGAGGCAGAAGTTGACCACGGCCTATCACCCACAGACCAATCTCACTGAGAGAGTAAATCGAACCTTGAAGACAATGATTGCTTCCTATGTAGGGACCCAGCACAAACACTGGGACAAGCACCTTCATGAGTTTCGATTTGCCCTGAATTCTGCTGTGCAAGAGTCCACTGGAGTCACACCTGCAGAGCTGAACCTAAGTCGTCCTCTCAGAGGACCCTTGGATATGGTGCTACAGCCCCAGCAGCTTACTCCAGATGCTGCTTGCTATGACCAGGTAGGCCATCTCCATGACTTGAGAGCTCTTGTCTCAAAGAACATGATCCAGGCTCGACTCAAGCAGAAGAGAAATTATGATAAGAACAGACGAGACATGCAGTTCCAGCTTCGTGATCGGGTGTGGCTTCGCTCTCATCCTTACTCGAAAGCTGAACAATTCTTCTCGGCCAAGCTCGCTCCTAAATGGCAAGGACCATATAGGATTGTGGAGCAGATGGGCCCTTTGAACTACCGAGTGGTGAAAGAGGACACAGGTGAAGATATGCGCGTTGTTCATGTCTCACGCCTTAAGGCCTGTTACCCCTCGGCTGAGGAAATGGAGGCGATTGAGCGCCGCAAGGTCCTGGATATCTTTGAAGAGGAAAGTGAGGAGACTTTTCTCGGATTCCCAGACCCAGAAGTCTCGCACCTTAAGGCCTGTGACCCCTCAGCTGAGGAGCGTGAGCTCCAAAAAGTAATGAATATTTTTGTAGAGGAAAGCGATGAGGAGACCTTTCTCGGTTTCCCCGACCAAGATTTGCCTTCCAGGGCAATGGTCGGCTTTTTCCAGGGGAGGGGGTGTGTGACGGCCCTGAATTTTTCTGAACCGTCTCAGTGCAGCTCCTTCCAATAGGGCGCTTTCCCTTTAATTCCCAATTAAATAGCCAGGATCAGCTGCGCAAAAGTGGGGTTGTGATGGAGACGTGCATGAGGATGTGTTCAACCCTCAGTTCCGAAGCTTCTCTATTCCGTTTGTTTTGTTGCCGTTAAACGTGTGTTTTGTAGCCTAAGAGAGTTTACCCAGGATCGGATCCACTCTTTGCGTCCCTGGACTACACCTCTCCGTTCTTCGTGGCCTTTCTCCGCTGGAGATCTATTGGCAGATTGGATTGTCTGACTGACCACCACCTTTTTGTATACGGTATTTCATTTGTTTGGATGTGATGTATACTGTGATTTGTGTAGTTAGTGGTAGTTGAGGACTTAATTAAGTGTTGATCCGCTTTAAGGTTCTGTGGTAAAGTAATTGTTATATTGATTGTATGTTTAATACGGGGTTTACGCTACACGGAACGAACGGACAAACATCGCGTGACAAAAGTCACTTGAGTTCACTGAACTCCTTTACCGGGCAGGACTCTTTTTAGGCCCGAGGTACAGGACATTTCTGGAGGAGCCAGAACTCATTGTGATATTATTATATATGTGTGTAATCATTGTTGTTGCTAATACAACCCACGCAACAGAATATAATTGTTTTTGAAGTTCTTTTCAATGTTTTAAGGGTTTATGAAAAGTTTATTTCCATCCTGACTTTTACATAAGTCCTTTGTATTGGTGTAGACTTGACGGACCAGATGGGACTCATTCCCACCCAAACTAAAAGGAGAAACTAATGTTTTCTCTGGTAGGCACAACCTACCTGGCACCCCTATAAATAATAACCTCAAGTCAAAACCGTTACAATACGGACAATGTCAATGCTACATTCAGGCAGCCAGTAAAGAAATTCCCCTTTGCCACAGCTATTGCTAATACTACAGCCAACTCTGCAGTAGACAACCCCAATACATGCCGATATTGTGGCATTTCTCATGGACGAGGAAAAGAACACTGCCCAGCCTATGGAAAAATATGCAAATCCTGTGGTACAGCTAATCACTTCGCAAGGGTCTGCATGAAAAGCAAGAGAAAGGAGGGTAAAGTGCACTCCATAGAAACAAACACAGCTGAAGGGAACGGCAGCGCAGAGGATGTATATGCTAGCGAGTGCATAGGGGCAGTGAGGGCAAAAGGACAAAAGTGGTTTGTCACTCTGCTACTTAATAATAAACCACAGCAATGCCAGCTAGATTCAGGGGCCACATGCAATGTTATGAGCCTTAAAGACAAAAGGAGGCTCGCGCCCAGAGACAAACTCACACAGAGTAGCACCAAGCTGAAAGTGTATTCAGGCCAGTTCATGACCTCTTTAGGCCTGTTTGTGACAGAGTGTGTTTTACGTGGCCAGAAATACACCCTTGAGTTTGAAATAGTTGAGGCTAGTCAACAGCCATTACTGTCAGGTTCTACATGCGAGCGCCTTGGACTTATTAACTTCACCATCCCAGCTAATCTTAACCTCTTCAACCTATGGGGGCGCTATGTCATTATTGGATAAAAAAACGTTCCCGTTTTAAGCGCAATATTTTGTCACGAAAAGACGCTCGACTATGCATATAATTGGGAGCTTTGGAAAGAAAAAACTCTGACGTTTTCAAAACTGCAAAGATATTATCTGTGAGTGCCCTAGAAATGATGCTACAGGCGAAACCAAGATATAACCTCAAACAGGAAATGAGCTGAATTTCTGAAGCTCTGTTTTACTATCATCTCCTTATATGGCTGTGAATGTGCTGTGAACGAGCTTATGCTCTCTGCCGTTCGTCCAAGATGTCTGCAGCATTGTGACGTATTTGTAGGCATATCATTGAAAGATTGGCCATAAGAGACTACATTTGCCAGGGGTCCGTCCGGTGTCCTTTGTCTAAGTTGGTGCGTAATTCCCAGTGGCAATCATTTTACCATGCGATAACAGAGGGAGAAGCACACTTCCAGGAACGAAACATCATTGAAGAGATATATGAAAAACACCTTGAGGATTGGTTCTAAACAACGTTTGCCATGTTTCAGTCGATATTATGGAGTTCATTTGGAAAAAGTTTGGCGTTTGGATAACTGAATTTTCGTTTTTTTTTTGGTAGCCAAACGTGACGCACCAAACGGACCGATTTCTCCTGCACAAAAAATCTTTCAGGAAAAACGGAACATTTGCTATCTAACTGAGAGTCTCCTCATTGAAAACACACGAAGTTCTTCAAAGGTAAATGATTTATTGAATGTTTTTGCTGGTTTTTGTGAAAATGTTGCCTGGTGATGCTAACGCTAAATGCTAATGCTAAATGCTAACGCTAAATGCTAGTTTTGCTATGATAGAGAAGCATATTTTTGAAAATCTGAGATGACAGTGTTGTTAACAAAAGTCTAAGCATGAGAGCTAGCATATTGATTTCATTTTATTTGCGATTTTCATGAATAGTTAACGTTGCGTTATGGTAATGGTCTTGAGGCTGTAGTCATGATCCCGGATCCGGGTTGGCTCGACGCAAGAAGTTAACATTATAGACAAAGTCCAGGCTGGGCCCCTGAGCAAGGAGACACTCCTAAGCAAGTACCATGATGTCTTCAACGCACCGGTCGAGTCGGTTCCTGGGGAAGTCCACTTTGAGTTGGACGCCGCAGCCAGCCTGTCCAGTGTGCACCCCGCAATGTACCAGTGGCCATGAAAGCAGCTACGAAGGCTCAGCTTGACAAATACGAAGCAGATGGCCACATCATATCCGTCACCGAGCCCACGGACTGGATAAGTAATATGGTTATCGTCAAGAAACCAGACAAGCTACGGATATGCTTTGATCCTAAACACCTCAACCGGGCTCTGCGACGTTCACATTACACTATGCCCACGTTGGAGGATGTTCTTTACAAGCTCCCAAAGGCCAGAGTCTTCACGCTCGTGGATGCCAGAGATGCCTTCCTGCAGTGCAAGATCGACGAGCCCAGCAGCTACATGACCAACTTTTGGACACCCTGGGGCAGGAAGAGGTGGTTGAAGCTTCCGTTTGGTGTCTCCGTGGCTCCAGAGGTGTATCAGCGAAAACAGCATGAGCTGTTGATGGGACTCAGTGGCGTGGAACCCATAGCAGATGCCATCCTCGTAGTGGGCTGTGGGGACAGTGATGAGGAGGCAGAATGTGACCATGACGCCAAGCTGCTGGCCCTGATGGTCAGATGCAGACTGGTCAAGCTAAGGCTAAGCATGAAAAAGCTTCAGTTTAAAGTGCCAGAGGTCCGCTTTCATGGGCACATCTTGTCCTCCACCAGATTGAAGGTGGATCCTGAAAAAGTGAAGGCTGTCTTGGAAATGCCCCACCCATCTGACGTGAAGGGAGTGCAGCGCTTTGTCGGATCCGTCACCTACCTGGCCAAATTCCTACCGCGGCTCTCTGAAGTGTGTGAGCCACTGAGGAGGCTCATGGACAAGGACACCATCTGGCATTGGCTCCCAAAACATGACGCAGCGGTGAGGGAAATAAAACAACTGGTCACCCAGACACCTGTACTGCGATACTACAATGTGTCAAAACCTGTCACGATTCAGAGTGACTCAAACCAGTATGGACTTGGCTATTGCCTCATGCAGGAGGGCCAGCCTATGGCATTCGCCTCTAGGGCACTCACCCCAACAGAGCAGAACTATGCCCAGATAGAGAAGGACTGCCTCAGCATTGTGTTTGCATGCCAACGCTTCCACCACTACCTGTACGGGAGCGACAATATTACTGCAGAGACAGATCACAAGCCCCTTATTGCTATATTCAGCAAGCCTCTCCTGAATGCCCCAAAACGACTGCAGAGCATGCTACTGGCCCTACAAAACTACAACCTCAAGGTGGTGTATAAGCCAGGGCCAGAGATGTATGTGAGTGACACGCTCAGCAGGGCTACTGCATCAGGCACTCACACACGCTCCATGCATGACCAACACGCAGTGTGCAGCTTACAAACAGAGCAAGTGGATGTTGAACACATCAACCAGGCTGACTACCTTAATGTTACGGACCAGCGCCTTATACAAATCAGACAGCACACAGACAGGGACGGGCAACTCCAGGCATTGAGGTCTGTGATTCTGATGGGCTGGCCCGACTGCAGGGAAGAAACTGCTTTAGCCGTCAGAGAATATTGGCCAGTCAAAGAGGAGCTCAGTGTTCAAAACGGAGTAATATTCAAGCGTCAGAGAGTCGTTATTCCCCGGTCTCTGCGCCCTGAGATGTTGGCACGCGTGCACTCAAGTCACATAGGAGGTGAGGCCTGTTACAGACAAGCATGTGACACACTGTATTGGCCAGGAATGCAGAGTGAAATCAAAGACTATGTCAGTAAATGCACAATCTGCAATGAATATGCCATTGAGCAACAGAGAGAGATGATGATGTCCCACGAGCTACCGATGTGTCCCTGGCAGATAGTAAGTCTAGATCTCTTCCAGCACAGTGGCAAAGACTTTCTGCTGGTAGTCAATCATTACTCAGACTTTTGGGAGATCGACCTCCTCCCCGACCTCTCAGCAGAGACAACGATCAAACGCTGCAAGGCTCAGTTTGCCCGCTATGGCCAGCCAGATAGGGTAATTTCAGACAATGGACCCCAATTCTCCGGAGTTGAGTTCCGAAAATTTGCTACAGGATGGGAATTCGAGCACGTCACTTCATCACCACGACACCCAAAAGCTAATGGGAAGGCGGAGTCCGCTGTAAAAATCGCAAAGAACCTCTGCAAAAAGGCTCTGCGAGAGGGCAAAGATGCCTGGAAAGCAATCCTGCAGTGGCGCAATACCCCGACAGAAGGCATGGACAGCAGCCCGGCACAGCGCCTCATGGCACGGCGCTTAAAAGCAGCTCTGCCAGTAGCCAGCACTCTCCTGGAGCCATGTGTGGTGACAGACGTGCTGGTGAAGCTACGTCACAGAAGACAGGTCTCCAAGTTCATCTACGACAAATCAGCAAAAGACTTACCTGAGCTCAGGGTGGGTGAAACGGTGCGAATGAAGCTACTACCAGGGGACCGGACAGGCCTCTGGAGACTCGGATCCTGTGTACAGAAAGTGGCACCATGCTCCTACTTGGTCGAAGTGAATGGATCACTGTACCGTCGTAACAGGGTTGACCTTCGGATTGCTGAGCCAGCACCTACTCAGAACCCTGATGGTCAAAGGGGTCGCATGACAAAAGACAGAATCCCAGCAAGTCACATGGGGCCTGAGGCACTGGGCGAAGAGCCAGGGGATCACAGGTCGGCCGCTCCCTCGCCTATCAATTCTCCCCTTAGACATTCAGGTGACACGCCTGTGCGGGAACCCGCAGTCCTCGCAGACAAGCCCCCTGTCTCTTCACGCTGCGGGCGTCTGTCCCAGCCACCAAAAATACTTAATATGTAGGTTTCCCATCAGGGATTGTTGACGGAGATAAAAGTGAAGAGAATATCAAAATGTGTTGTTGTTACCTGAAAAAAAGAAAAAACAAAAACATTACTAAACTGTTCATGTTGGAAATTGTTACTAGGTTTGCTTTGTTAGTGAATTGACACCTCCTGTCCTATTTTATGAAATGGAAGATGTTATGGGTGTAAGATGGCACAGTGATGCCATCTGTTGGTAAATGTTCATTACTGCAACTCTTGTGTTTTACCGGGGTGCTTGAGATACCCGGATGTGTTGTCATGTACTGAACAAGACTGGTTACTTGCATCAATGCCTCTGTCTCGTCATTTAACATTCAAACAGTGACTTTGTTAGACGTAGTTGGCTAGCTAGCAAGCAAAGGATAAGAACATTGCCAACCAGCTTAGCAATCAAACAAAGAGAATGAACGACCAGCCCGCTTCTCTAGCAACCTAATTGATAGAACTAACAACCAGATTTAGTGAAAGGATGAAAGGATGAATTTACTTATTCAAATATAATTGAAAACATTTTTACTGGTAAATGTGTGCTTGTTTCTTTGGCAACCCTGGTATAAGCGGGATAAACGCCTCCGCTCTATACATTATCTGGAGCTAATAAACTCAGGCATTACCAAGTAGTCCATTATTTCCAGATAATGTACAAAGTGTTGGCATTTATCCTTTAAAATGTATGTAAATACATCCGTCTCTGGGTCTATCCACACTCTCCTGGCTGTGTTTAGTCCTCTCCTTTCTGCCTCCGTCTAGGTCTGGTGCAAGCTGCAGCAACCTTATGACAAACTTCTCCATCTCTCCATCAGTAGCTTTGGGTGTGAAAGTTTCACCTGACAGCACCTTTGAATAACAGGAACAAAAGAAGTAGTTACAAAAATGAGTCAGATTGACACCACACACAAATCCTAGGAATCACAATTTCACAAAACGTTCAATTTCAACACTGAGTAACAGATCAAGTGCTATACGTTGAAAAATATATAAAACGCAACATGCAAAGTGTTAGTCCCATGTTTCATGAGCTGAAATAAAAGATCCCAGAAATGTTCCATAGGCACAAAAAGCTTATTTCTCTCATTTTGTGCACAAATTTGCTCACAAACAGGTATGTGAACATTTCTCCTTTACCAAGATAATCCATCCACCTGAAAGGTGTGGCATATCAAGAAGTTGATTAAACAGCATGATCATTACACAGGTGCACCTTGTGCTGGAGACAATAAAAGGCCTCTAAAATGAGCAGTTGTGCCACAACACAATGCCACAGATGTATCAAGTTTTGAAGGAGTGTGGAATTGGCATGCTGATTATTTAATGTTAATTTCTCTACCATAAGCCACCTCCAACGTTGTTTTAGAGAATTCGGCAGCACGTCCAACCTGTCTCACAACTGCAGACCACGTGTATGGCGTTGTGTGGACGAGCGGTTTGCTGATGTCAACATTGTGAACAGAGTGCCCTATGGTGGCGGTGGGGTTATGGTATGGGCCGACAGGCATAAGCTATGGACAATGAACGCATTTTATGAATGCAATTTGAATGCACAGAGATACTATGACAAAATCCTGAGGCCCATTGTCGTGCCATTCAGATCAGCCCTGTGGTTCCGGAGGAGATGTAATTTAGATGCTTTTCACAAAGTTCAAAATGGTGGAAAAGCCATCATGGTTGATCTTATGAATTAATTACGCTTCACCATCTGGCAGTCCGTCGGACAAATCTGGTTTTGGGAAAGCCAGGAGAACGCTACCTGCCTCAATGAATAGTGCCAACTGTAAAGTTTGGTGGTTTGAATAATGGTCTGGGGCTGCTTTTCATGGTTCGTGCTAGGTCCCTTAGTTCCAGTGAAGGGAAATCTTAAAGCTACAGCATAATGACATTCTAGACGATTCTGTGCTTCCAACTTTGTGGAAACAGTTTGGGGAAGGCCCCTTCTTGGTTCAGCATGACAATGCCCCTGTGTACAAAGTGAGGTCCATGCAGGAATCGTTTGTTGAGATCGGTGTGGAAGAACTTGACTGGCCTGCACAGAGCCGTGACATCAACCCCATTGAACACTTTTGGGATGAATTGGAACGCAGACCGCGAGCTAGGCCTAATCGCCCAACATCAGAGTCCGACCTCACTAATGCTTGTGACTGAATGGAAGCAAGTCCCCACAGCAATATTCCAACATCTAGTAGAAAGCCATCCCAGAAGACTGGGGGCTGTTATAGCAGCAAAGGGGGGACCCAACTCCATATTAATGCCCATGATTTTGGAATGAGATGCTCGACGATCAGGTGTCCACATATCTTTGGTAGTGTAATTACTATTTACAGAACCAGTCGAAAGTTTGGACATACCTACTCATTCAAAGGTTTTACTTTATTTTTACATTGTAGAATCATCGTGAAGACATCAAAACTATGAAATAACATATGGAATCATGTAGTAACCAAAAAAAAGTGTTAATACAGAAGCCCTATTTGGTAAAAAATATTATGGCAAGAACAGCTCAAATAAGCAGAGAAACGACAGTCCATCATTACTTTAACATATGAAACTCAGTCAATCAGGAACATTTCAAGAACTTTTAAAGTTTCTTCAAGTGCAGTCGCAAAAACCATCAGCTTCAGAAATTGCAGCCCAAATAAATGCTTCACAGAGTTCAAATAACAGACATCTCAACATCAAATGTTCAGAGGAGACGTGAATCAGGCCTTCATGGTCGAATTGCTGAAAAGGAACCACTGCTAAAGGACACCAATAATAAGAAGAGACTTTCTTAGGCCAAGAAACACGAGCAATGGACATTAGACCGGTGGAAATCTGTCCTTTGGTCTAAGGAGTCCAAATTATAGATTTTTGGTTCTAACCACTGTGTCTTTGTGAGTAGGTGAACGGATGATCTCCGCATGTGTGGTTCCCATCATGAAGCATAGAGGAGGTATGTTGGTGCTTTGCTGGTGACACTGTCAGTGATTTATTTAGAATTCAAGGCACAATTAAACTGCATGGCTATCACAGAAATCTGCAGAGATAAGCCATCCCATCTGGTTCGCCATATGGGACTAGCATTTGTTTTTCAACAGGGCAATGACCCAAAACACACCTCCAGGATGTTTAAGGGCTATTTGACAAAGGAGAGTGATGGAGTGCTGCATCAGATGATCTTGCCTCCACAATCACCCAACCTCAACCAAATTGAGATGGTTTGGGATGAGTTGGACTGCAGTGTAGGAAAAGCATCTCAATTTATTGTTGCGAGTTAAAATAGTAGAATACACAAGACGCAATTTCGAAATTTGGCTGTGCATCAGAAGTTTTTTCTTGTTATGATAGCCACTGATAGTTAGTCCCATGTCAGCTAACATTTTTTAGATTGCTAAGTTAGTTTAGCGGCTAGCTATCTAAACTTGTTATCATAGGTGAATTACCGGCCGGGAGGCACCCTTTGACTTTGTTACTCAGTGTCACTCAAATATCATTAAAAAATTGTAAACATTTCTCTCCACCCTATGGCAAAATGTGTAGAATTGCAGGAAGTTAGCTGTAAAACAGCAAATGTTCCTCGCCGCCCCATGGCAAAATGAGTAGAACTGCATGAAATTAACTGTAAAACGTACAATTTTATCCACTATCAAGAGAGGACCATGAAAATGTTTTGCTTGCTATGTGGGTGTGGGTATGGATGTGTGTATGCAGACCTGCGAGCAACTGTGGACCCTCATGATGAGTTCAGATTTATTTTGACCCCCAACCCCATCAAAGTTGCCCATCCCTGCTCTAGGTCTCTGCGTGACCTTTCAAAGTTTGCAATTTCAAATCGCCTATTATTAGTGCCACCTTGTGGCCAATTGGCAAAGCATTGCATGACAGGGTGTCAACTACTGGCGGCCTTGCCATCTCACAGGAATTTGTCTGTTAATTTTGCTCGTAAGAAGAACCAGTATTTGAATAATGAACCAGAAGAAATACAATAGGGTTTCACCAGCTTTGTTGCTTGAAGCCATAATGAATGCCAACAAATACAATAGGATTTCACCCAGCTTCGCTGTTTAACCCCTAATTATATTGGATAACAATTCAATTTAAATTTACAAGTAAATATGCATCAAAAACCTACCTAAAACGACGACCTCAGCACCATGCTTTTCAGGGCTGGTCTGCCTGTCCACTGTTTCACACATACGTTACTGGCTGTGGAGACAGTCTGTCAGAGTCTTTCAGAGAGGCTGAGGGTTGAGAAACAGAGTCTGCTGGCAGGGAGGCAAACAAGAAGGCTGGCAGGGTGACAAATAAGAGCATCGTGTCAAAGGAGCTTTAGCAGACTGTTGATATTTGGTTACTAACATAATTAATCCTGCAATAAATGATTTTGATTGAATCCCATTCTGCCCCCCTTGACAGTGACTTTGCTAATAGCTACACAACAAGAAGTAAGTGGACACCTGCAAGTCAAACATCTCATTCAAAAATCATTGGCATTAATAGGGAGTTGGTCCCCACCTTTGCTGCTATAACAGCCGCCACTCTTCTGGAAAGACTTTCCACGAGATGTCAGAACCTTGCTGTGGGGACTTGCTTCCATTCAGCCATGACAGCATTAGTGAGGTCAGGCACTGATGTTGGCCAATAAGGCCTGGCTCGCAGTCAGCGTTCCAATTCATTCCAAAGATGTTCGATGGGGTTGAAGTCAGGTCTCCATTTTTGCATGGACCTCGCTTTGGGCATTGTCATGCTGAAACAGGAAAGGGCCTTCCCCAAACTGTTGCCACAGAGTTCGAAGCACAGAATCGTCTAGAATGTCATTGTATGCTGTAGACTTAAGATACCCCTTTAATGGAACTAAGGGGCCTAGCCCAACCCATGAAAAACAGATCCAGACCATTATTCCTCCTCCACCAAAATGTACAGTTGGCACTATTAATTGGGGCAGGTAGAGTTCATGAAGCTCCCGACAAACAGTTATTATGCTGACGTTGCTTCCAAAGGCAGTTTGGAGCTCGGTAGTGAGGACAGATGATTTCTATGCACTTCAGCGGTCCCATTCTGTGAGCTTGTGTGGCCCATGGTTAACAACTCCTCGATTAATACCCGTTGTAGGTTAGTCGAACAAGAATCCCATGTCAGTATATATGAGACAAACGAACCATATTCAGAAGTACTCACTAGAACAGAAGAACAGGCACTTAAGGAATTAATGAAAGATGAATATTTGGTTATTAAACCTGCAGACAAAGGGGGTGCAGAGGTTGTTTAGACTATGAAAAATATAAAGAAATTCAGAGACAACTCAGTAATGAACGTTTCTATAGAAAACTGAGTGTTGATCCCACACAGGTGTTCCAAAGGGAAATATGCTCTAATCTGGAGCCCTATTAAACCACCTTATATCAAAACCTGAATATGAATATGTTTGCTGCAAATGTGCCATACGTTCATGCCTGTACATTTGACCAAAATTACACAAACCTAAAAAACAACAAGGCAATTATCCAGGCAGACAGTGGTTGCAGGAATAGGCTCAATGCTAGAACCATTGTCAAACTTTGTACTCTTTTATTAAAACTCATGTGTAAGCATTGCTATCATATGTAAAAGACTCTATAGACTTCATAACCAAGATCTCACCAATAGCGGGTTTAAAAGAAGACTATTTTGGTCACATTAGATGTCGAGAGTCTGTATACCAGCATTCCCCATGTGGGGGGGCTGGCAGCACTAGCACACTATTTGGGAGACAGAGATACCAATGAATATCCACCAACAAACTTCATTCTAGAGCCGAATATGTTTTGACGTATAACTATTTTAGGTTTGATGATGAATACTACCTCCAAACGAATGGAACATCCATGGGTTCCACATTCGCTCCGAGTTATGCTAACTTTTATGCAGGTCTTTGTGAAGAACGTTTTGTTAATAATGAAAACAAAAATCCATTTTTGAATAAAGTCCTGAAGCTGTATCGATATATTGACGACATTTTTTGCATATGGGAAAGAACTGAAAAAGAGCTGTCAGATTTTATGGCACTACTCAATGAGTAGTAGCTCAGTAGTAGCTCAGTAGCTCAGTTGGTAGAGCATGGCGCTTGTAACGCCAGGGTAGTGGGTTCGATCCCCGGGACCACCCATACGTAGAATGTATGCACACATGACTGTAAGTCGCTTTGGATAAAAGCGTCTGCTAAATGGCATATATTATTGTATTACATTGACCCCAATCTCAAATTCACTGTTGAATGTGACACTCAACGTGTTCATTACCTCAATATGTGGATTGAGAAATCAAATGGAACCCCGTTTACAACTCTGTATAGAAAAGAAACAGACAGAAATACTCTATTACAGGGGGACAGCTTCCATCTTGAGCCATTAAAAAGAGTTTTTCAGACTGCGCCGTATATGCCAATGGCAAATGGCCAATGGCATAACTCCATTGGTGAGCACCCAGATAGCTCAGTCAATCAGCACTCTCCCTCTACTTCAACGGGAAATTCCCTTTCCTATGATGCCACAACAGAGGCAGACACAGACACATTGAGCTTTGTGTTTGCCATCACTGAGGCATGGTACGGGCTCAATCCTTTTTTTGGAATAGAAACTGAGTTTGAGCACCGTGTGTATGAGTGTGTGACTATGCGTCTCCAATCAGCTGGAGTCCCATTATATGTTCTCTACCTCAAGATCAAGAGAGAGGGAAAGGAGAACATACAAATAGAGAAAGTAAAAAGGGTCTAACAGACCCTCAACTTCAGTTCTTTATACAAACTATAATTATTTCTGACTGTTCTTTGACACGGGGGAGGAGTTACGGAGGGAGAAAGTGAGAGGTGGAGAGATGGAGGAAGAGGGAGAGAGGGAGGGAGTATGAGGGTAGAGAGGGGAGAAGAAAGGAGGGAGAGGTAGAGATGGAGGAGCAGAATAGGGGGAGACTGAGGGAGGAAAATTGCCAAACCTGGCGAAAAGGGTGGAAAATGCCAGTGCGCCAGTTTTTACTTGATAAAATAGCAAACTACAGTGCGTTTGACACTTGCACCTCAGCGGCAGCCGAAAATAAAGTCCTTGGTCTTTCCATATCCATGTGTCACATAAGTAATAGCAATTTATTCGTGCAGGTTGTTAACCTTATGTTTTTATTAATCCTAGGACATGTCTCTTCCCACACACATACAGTATATTCACTTCAATATACGCAATACACAATACCATTAATACTTGCACTTCACTTTTCAGCATCCTGTTTTTTTGTTCTGCTATTTCAACTCTCTTCACCCTTCCGTTTGCAAACTAAGAACAGTAAGCACTGAAAATCTCTCTGTCACACATACAAATGACAACATAGGCTACATTACAATGGTTACAATGTAAGTTCCTTTATTAGATGAATTCCTCACATAGCTAGAAATCAACCCAGACATGAATTCACACCAACGTTTACAGTATTAGTAATTTGTTACAGATTAGTAAAATGTACATTAATAACTAGAGTATACAGAAATAAAGTTTAAAATCCCAATTAAAATCATCTTTAAAAATATATATATGTTAAATGCTGTGTCTAGACTAGAATATTAAATTCAATTTCAGGTATCTCCATGAGGTACTCTAAACAACGGTCCCCTTCTAAAAGAACCATCTACCTCACAGATGTCATTGATAAGAGCCGATAGCTGTAGCCTAGCAGTTATACTGTATACTACATGCACATAGTGGTTCACTGCTTTGGCAATGTTTCAACGCTAACTGTCAGCCACAAATCACATGTTGCTAGCCCCGCACCAAGCTATGATTATATGTTTCATGTTTTGGATCTCAGTGTGTTGCAGTAAGAGTGTTTATAAGTGTGTGTGAAGTATGTAAGTGATTGTGTGTGTATGGATGTGCTTCACCATCATCTTTGACAATCTACAGTGGAATGTAATAGTCACCATCCCATTCATATCTAATAGACCTGAGTTTTATTTGCAGGTCAGATCTTACCGACTGTATCACCTGCCTTCGCACCTCGTCATCTACTACTCCAATAGCATCAAATCCATTTCCATCGAACAGTTTACTCAAGCTCTCTGCCTCGGCGCAGTTCCCGTAGGGCCATATCTTAACTTCACTTGTCTCAAGGCCAAACAGATTATGACATGATTTGCAAGGTTTCATCTCGGCCCCAGTACTCAGATTGAAAGCCTGGCACCTGAAATGTGTTGGTAGATTGAAGGTGTGGTCAAAGTTCTCTCTCTTCATCATGGTTTTTGGGTCGTATGTCATCACAGCATTGGATACACCGCAGTGCCAGGTACTCAGACAGGACACAGCAACCATGATCTGTCCTTCTTGCTTCCCATTGCAGGACATGGACGCTCCATAGTAACTTCCTTGAACATCCTCCTTTGAGAGACACAGATGGTTGAGGAGGTGAACTTGTATTTACTATTGGGTTCTGACATGCGATTGGCGATTTCCTGCAGTCTCTCCACCAGTATATTGATCTCTATGTCTGGTCCAAGCGAGGAGACCACCTGTGAGTAGATGTCAAAAGACAGGTCAGGTAAAATCCCCAAAAAGAAAAAAAGGGTGGCCTGTATATTGCAGAGAAACCTTATTGAACTATTCACAGCATGATTTACACAAATATATACAGATAGGAGCAGATCAATATATTATGTTAGAGCAGGTCACACACGTTTTTGTGAATACTTTACAAAAGTTTCTCCGCAATATACTGTCCACCTTTTTTCTACAAACGGTAGACATCATAGGATAGGAATGCCCCTTGTGGGCCGTGGCGTGTATTCATGGATACCAAAGGAAGCCAGACTTCTCTCTGTGTTTCAGAATTTTCTGTCAATTCGCAAGATGCTAAATGTACAGTATCGCACAGGAGAAAGCATCCAAGCGAGTAAAACAGCGCCCCTCTGTCTCTCTACTGGTATGCCATCTATCTGATGCTGTCTGGTCCAAACAAATATGACATTGCTGCTGCATATAGCATTGAAGTCATTGAAGGTTTGTCCTTTCTCAGTTGAATTAATACGGTATAATATTAAAAAGCATTCATCCACACAACACTTACCATATCCAGCACAGAGGAGAACGGAGTCCGTTTTGGCAGTTTACTTGTGTAATTCACAAATGGTCTCGGGAAAGTCTCCTGCACTTTAGGCATAAATTCACCAAGGATATCGTTGGGGGTGCATTGTTGGGGTTTACGAAATAAACCTAAGAAGAAGATGCTGTGGAGAATCTTAGAGACAAACACAGGTTTGCTATGAGATGTACAAATTAAATGATTGTCTCTTTGGATGCATAACCCTAATTTCTGGATGACTCTATCCATCCATCCATCCCTTTATTCATATTTTTTGAGGTCGTTTTATGCAGGAAAAGAAGATAAACTATCCAATGACACCTTCAAATGCATACATACCTCATCCACATGCACCTTACTGCCAGGGTTATTTCTGCATAGTTCAATCATTATATTGATGATTCTGAAGGCATTTGTCCTAAAACTTGCTTCAGCCAATAGAAGTTCTTCTGCCCTAAAATATATATTTTTTGTCAGTTATGACAGAACAAGATTTTTATTAAATAAATAAGTGTGCAATTATTTAATATATTGAAATATCAAAAGAAGAGTTCATGTTAATGGTGAATATGTTAAGGCTTACTTCGTCTGTTGTTCAGCGTCCTGTCATGAGAAAGATGACGTCATAACCATTAAATAGAGCACTTGACCTATACAATAAACTGATACTGCTGATATGAAAACTCATTAGAAGGTTCATATTAATTTCAAATTAGCCAAATTATTTACTGAAATAGCTATGTTTTTAAGAGGACTGAGAAAATATAGTAGACAACACCTAATATTTGCATAGACGTGTCTGCGCACGGGGACAGAGGCTATTAGGACACTTCTGACCTGCAAAACGACTTAACAAAACATAATACTGACACTTACCTTATCTAAACCCTGATCATAACATAATTTTAACCAATTCTGAAATGAAATTTGGTTTCCTTATAGCCTTTTATGTGCGCACGTTCCTGCGCGTCAAAAGTCTTGAATGGATTTCGAGTTGTTTTGGCTAAATCGATAGATAGATACAAGATAGTGTGTTCAATTGTTCATTTTTGCCTTTTAGGCCTATTTTTCTTCTCAACAGACGGTGCAAAAAAAGCTACTCACCATTTTTGAGGAAGTTGCAAAGATGAAAATGAAACTCAACAGCCAAACAGTCGTTTAGTCACCATCACGTGATTTACAGTAAGAATTCAAGAATTAGATGTGTGCTGACTTTAAGTGCCGACTTTTCATATTAGATTGATGGTTATGCCTTTCGTCCTATTGCCTAATCAAGACTTGATTTTACTGTTCTTACAACAAATTCCTATAATTAAGTTAATGTTGTTTGAGAAACAGCTCTATTAAATAACTTCACTGAGTGTACAAAAAATGAAGGACACCTTAATTACCCAATTGTGTCAAGTTGGCTGGATGTCATTTGGGTGGTGCACCATTCTTGATACACAAGGGAAACTAAACTGTTGAGCATTTTTTTAAACAGCAGTGTTATATTTCTTGACACAAACTGGTGCACCTGGCACCTACTAAAGTACATAAATCGTTGTTTTCACCCGTCTCCTCTCCTTCATCTACACTGATTGTGGATTTAACAAGTGACATAATTTAAGGGATCATAGCTTTCACCTGGACTACAGGAAAAGGAGTACCGAGCACACCCCCATTCTCATCGACGGGGCTGAAGTGGAGCAGGTTGAGAGTTTCAAATTCCTTGGTGTCCACATCACCAACAACCTAACATGGTCCAAGTGTAACAGTATAATTTTTAAACCGTCCCCTCGCCCATACCTGGGCGCGAACCAGGGACCTTCTGCGCACAACGACAACAGTCACCCTCGAAGCATCGTTACCCATCGCTCCACAAAAGCCGCGGCCCTTGCAGAGCAAGGGGAACTACTACATCAAGGTCTCAGAGCAAGTGACGTAACCGATTGAAACGCTATTTAGCGCACACCGCTAACTAAGCTAGCCGTTTCACATCCGTTACACAAGCACACCAAAAGACAGTCGTGAAGAGAGCACGACAAAACCTATTCCCCCCCAAGAGACTGAACAGATTTGACATGGGTCCTCAGATCCTCAAAACGTTCTACAACTGCACCATCGAGAGCATGGTTGCATCACTGCCTGGTATGCCAATTGCTCGGCCTACGACCGCAAGGCACTACAGAGGGTAGTGCGTAGGGCCCAGTACATCACTGGGGCCAAGTTTGCTACCATCCAGGACCTCTATACCAGGTGGTGTCAGTGGAAGGCCCTAAAAATTGTCAAAGACTCCAGCCACCCTTGTCATAGACTGTTCTCTCTGCTACCACACGGCAAGCGGTACCGGACCGCCAAGTCTAGGTCCAAGCTTCTAAACAGCTTCTACCCCCAAGCCATAAGACTCCTGAACATCTAATGAAATGGCTATCCAGGCCTTTCACTGTAAGGTATACACCTGGTGTATTTGGCGCATGTGACAAATACAATTTGATTTGATTTGATTCATCTGGTCAGTCTATGTCATGGAAAGAGCAGGTGTACATTATGTTTTGTACACTCAGTGTATATGTTAACATGTTTTCTGGTGTCTGCTCCCCATAGGCAGGGTCTAAAATAGACTCTCCCTGCTTAAGTACAGGTAATAAAGCAGCTGAATACATGAATGAATAAATATATACAGTTGTGTGAAATGCAGTGGATGATCTTAATGCAACAGTGAAGACTTCAAACGGGAGAACAACGATTCATTGTTCTAGTTAATTCAGGCTGATTCTCACAGAGCTGCTAAGGTGCACCTCAATAGTCTACAGTAGCTTCATGCTTTCTCTCCTCATCACCTTTCCCAGCTTTGCTGTTGAACCCCTAACTATATTGGATAACATTTTAGTTTAAATTTACTTGTAAAATATGCATTAAAAAAAACTAAAATGACCTCTCAGCACTAATCTTTTCTGTGCTTGCTTGCCATTGGTGCCTGTCTCTGTTGCGTAACATACCTTTCTGGCTGTGAACAGTCTGAGCATTTGGCACATGCTGGTGGAAGGTGGAGACAGAACATCAGAGAGGCTGAGAGGGGAGAAACAGAGTCTGATGGTAGGGACACAAACAAGAAGACGTATTGTAGAGCATCATGGGTTAAATGGAATAGCCTCTCACATAATATAATAATAACCAGTGGTGGAAACAGTACCCAATTATCATACTGGAGTAAAATTAAAGATACCTTAATAGAACACGACTCAAGTAAAAATGAAAGTCCCCCAGTAAAATACTTGAGTAAAAGTCTAAAACGATTGGGTTTTACATATACTTAAGTATCATGAGTAAATTGAATTGCTAAAATATACTTTTTATTTGTATTAATTTTACCTTTATTTAACCAGGTAGGCCAGTTGAGAACAAGTTCTCATTTACAACTGCGACCTGGCCAAGATAAAGCAAAGCTGTGTGACACTAAACTACACAGAGTTACACGTGGGATAAACAAAAGTACAGTCAATAACACAATAGAAAAATCTATATACAATATGTGTAAATGGAGTAAGGAGGTAAGGCAATACATAGGCCATAGTAGCAAAATAATTGCAATTTAACAAATGATCACTGGAGTGATAGATGTGCAGATGATGATGTGCAAGTAGAAATACTGGTGTGCAAAAGAGCAACAAAAAAAGTAAATAAAAACTATGGGGATGAGGTAGGTAGTTGGATGGGCTATTTAAAGATGGGCTGTGTACAGCTGCAGCAATCGGTAAACTGCGCAGATAGCTGATGCTTAAAGTTAGTGAGGGAGATATCAGTCTCAAACTTCAGCGATTTTTGCAATTCGTTCCAGTCATTGGCAGCAGAGAACTGGAAGGAATGGCGGCCAAAGGAGGGGTTGGCGTTGGGGATGACCAGTGAAATATACCTTGTGGAGCGCGTGCTATGGGTGGGTGTTGTTATGGTGACCAGTGAGCTGAGATAAGGTGGAGCTTTACCTAGAAAATACTTTTTGATAACCTGGAGTCATTGGGTCTGGAGACGAATATGTAGCGAGGGCCAGCTGACGAGAGCATACAGGTCACAGTGGTGGCATACAGAGCATACAGGTCACAAAACGGATGGCACTGTGATAGACTACATCCAATTTGCTGAGTAGAGTGTTGGAGGCTATTTTGTAAATGACATCGCCGAAGTTGAGGATCGGTAGGCTAGTCAGTTTTACGAGGGTATGTTTGGCAGCGTGAGTGAAGGTGGCTTTGTTGCGAAATAGGAAGCTGATTCTAGATTTCATTTTGGATTGGAAATGTTTAATATGAGTCTGGAAGGAGAGTTTACAGTCTAGCCAGACACCTAGGTATTTGTAGTTGTCCACATATTCTAAGTCAGAACCGTCCAGAGTAGTGATGCCGGCGGGCGGGTACGGGCAGCAATTGGTTGAAGAGCATGCATTTCGTTTTACTAACGTTTAAGAGCAGTTGGGGCCACGGAAGGAGAGTTGTATGGCATTGAAGCTCGTCTGGAGGTTTGTTGACACAGTGTCCAAAGAAGGGCCAGATGTATACAGAATGGTGTCATCTGCGTAGAGGTGGATCAAGGAATCACCAGCAGCAAGAACAACATCATTGATATATAGAGAGAAAAGAGCCAGCCCGAGAATTTAACCCTGTGGTACCCCCATAGAGACTGCCAGAAGTCTGAACAACTGATAGTGGAAAATATAGTTTAGATGATCAATTATGTATTCGTTAATGATTAGAAACCATTTATTCTAATACTATTATGTTATGATATGAAAAGTAAAGGTTATTGGTTAAGCTGTTACTGAAAATGTAAGCAGAACTAATTTGATTGTCTGTGCCTCTTGGGAAGGTCAAGGGGGAGAAAAAGCTTTTCAGACAAGATAAGAATGTTTGGGTTTTATTCCATTGTTGAGAGAAATCTGTATCTTTTAGACAGGTTGTAATGTCTGGTTTATGAGGGGAGTAGAAAGCATCTCCGGACCTAAACAAAAAAACAACGGGGCTATCGTGGGAAACTGATGATGTCATTTTGAGTTTATAACCTGTGGAAATCTGTGTATGGGTTAGTACTCTCTGGAATTAAAACGCTCTTTAACCTGGCTTTTAAGACTGGTCTCAAGGCCCTCCAATTTGACTGACACTGAACTCTGTCTGAGAAGTAGTTGGTGAACCAGACAAGTCAGTCATTTGAGAAACCAAGGCTGTTGAGTCTGCAGATAAGAATACGGTGATGGACAGAGTCGAAAGCCTTGGCCAGGTCAATGAAGACGGCTGCACAGTACTGTCTTTTGTCGATGGGGGTTATGATATCGTTTAGTACCTTAAGCGTGGCTGACGTGCACCCGTGACCAGCTCGAAAACCGGATTGCATAGTGTAGAAGGTACGGTGGGATTCGAAATGGTCAGTGATTTGTTTCTTAACTTGGCTTTCGACGACTTTAGAAAGACAGGGCAGGATGGATATAGGTCTATAACAGTTTGGGTCTAGAGTGTCACCCCCTTTGAAGAGTGGGATGACTGCGTCAGCTTTCCAATCTTTAGGAATCTCGGACAATATGAAAGAGGTTGAACAGACTAGTAATAGGGGTTGCAACAATGGCGGCGGATCATTTTAGAAAGAGAGGGTCCAGATTGTCTAGCCCAGCTGATTTGTACGGGTCCAGGTTTTGAAGCTCTTTCAGAACATCTGCTATCTGGATTTGGGTAAAGGAAAATCTGGGAGGCTTGGGCAAGTAGCTGTGGGGGGTGCGGAGCTGTTGGCCAGGGTTGAGGTATCTAGGAGGAAAGCATGGCCAGCCATAGAGAAATGCTTATTGAAATACTTGATTATCGTAGATTTATTGGTGGTGACAGTGTTTCCTAGCCTCAGTGCAGTAGGCAGCTAAAAAGAGGTGCTCTTATTCTCCATGGACTTTAAAGTTTCCCAAAACGTTTTGGAGTTAAAGCTACAGAATGCAAATTTCTGTTTGAAAAAGCTAGCGTTTGCTTTCCTAACTGACTGTGTGTATTGGTTCCTGACTTCCCTGAAAAGTTGCATATCGCAGGGACTATTCGATGCTAGCGCAGTACGCCACAGGATGTTTTTGTGCTGATCGAGGGCAATCAGGTCTGGAGTGAACCAAGGGTTATATCTGTTCTTAGTTCTACATTTTTTGAAAGGGGCATGCTTATTTAAGATGAGGAAATTACTTTTAAAGAACAACCAGGCATCCTCTACTGAACTGATGAGGTCAATATCCTTCCAGAATACCCGGGCCAGTTTGATTAGAAAGGCCTGCTCGCAGAAGTGTTTTAGGGAGCGTTTGACAGTGATGAGGACTGGTCGTTTGACCGCAGACTCATAACAGATGCAGGCAATGAGGCAGTGATCGCTGAGATCCTGATTGAAAAGAGCAGAGGTGTATTTGGAGGGCAAGTTGGTCAGGATAATATCTTTGAAAATGCCCATATTTACGGATTTAGGGTTGTACCTGGTGGGTTCCTTGATAATTTGTGTGAGATTGAGGGAACCTATATAAGATTGTAGGACGGCCAGGGTGTTAAGAATATCCCAGTTTAGGTCACCTAACAGAACAAACTCTGAAGATAGATGGGTGGGGGGAGGCAGCGGCGATCAATTCACATATGGTGTCCAGGGCACAGCTGGGTGCTGAGGGGGGCCTATAACATGCGGCAGCAGTGAGAGACTTATTTCTGGAAAGATTCATTTTTAAAATTTGAAGCTCAAACTGTTTGGGCATTCACCTGGATAGTATGACAAAACTCTGCAGGCTAACTCCTCCCCTTTCGGCAGTTCTATCTTGACGGAAAATGTTGTAGTTGGGGATGGAAATCTCCAAATTTTTGGTGGCCTTCCTAAGCCAGAATTCAGACACCGCAAGGACATCAGGGTTGGCGGAGTGTGCTAAAGCAGTGAGTAAAACAAACTTAGGGAGGAGGCTTCTGATGTTAACTTGCATGAAACCAAGGATTTTACGGTTACAGAAGTCAACAAATGAGAGCGCCTGGGGACACACAGGGCCTGGGTTAGCCTCTACATCACCCAAGCAACAGAGGAGTAGGATGAGGGTATGGTTAAATGCTATCAAAACTGGTCGTCTAGTGCGTATGGGACAGAGAATAAAAGGAGCAGATTTCTGGGCATGGTAGGATAGATTCAGGGCATAATGTACAGACAGGAGTATGGTAGTGTGCGGGTACAGTGGAGGTAAACCAAGGCATTGAGTGGACATATGAGAGGATGCGTCTATGGAGGCACTAGTTATGCTAGGTGCGGTCACCGCATGTGTAGGAGGTGGGACAAAATAGGTATCTGAGGCATGTTGAGTGGGACTATGGGCTCCGCAGTGAAATAAAACAATGCTAACTACCCTAAACAACAGTATACAAGGCATATTGGCATTAGAGAGAGACATAAAGCGAGGCATAAGGCAATCACAGGTGTTGATTGGGAGAGCTAGCTAAGACAAGAACAAGTAAGAGAACAACAGCTAATCAGCTAAGACAACAACAACAGGTAAAATGGCGATGAATGGGCATAGAGGGTCAGTTAACTACACACAGAGCCTGAGTTTGAGGCTGGGGCCGACAGAAACAAAAATAAACTAAATGGAGTAACGTGATTAGTGAACAGTTAAACATCAAAAGTAAAAGTACAAATAATTCAAATTCCCTATATTAAGCACCATAAGTAAAAGTACAAACAATTTCAAATTCCTTATATTAAGCAGACAGTGCATTTTCTTGTTTTTAAAATGTATGGATAGCCAGGGGCACACTGTTATGCAGGTGAGTGAGGACCCAAAAGCGATATAACAGAAACAGAGTCTTTTAATGTCCAAACAGGGAAAACATAAATCCTCAATCATTACAGGGGAAGTCCAAACAGGGAAAACACAAATCCTCTAGTTTAACAGGAGAGTCCCCCTTCTAGTTGTTGAGGAGAGTTGCAGGGCTAGCGGCAACAGACTGCAGGTCCCTTCGGGTAGGCGCGGGCCGTAGTGGATAGAGACACCTGCTCACACGCAGTATCTGAAGACGAGGCAGAATACAACAGGACGGAACAATGGCAACGCGAACAAGAATCCGACAAGGACAGAAACAGAAACAGAGAGAGAAATAGAGACTTAATCAGAGGGCAAAATAGGGGACAGGTGTGAAAGAGTAAAAGAGGTCGTTAGGAGAATGAGGAACAGCTGGAAGCAGGAACGGAACGATAGAGAGAGAGAGGAATAAAGAGAGAGAAAGAAACCTAATACGACCAGCAGGGGGAAACGAAGAGAAAGCACAGGGACAAGACATGACAATACAATACATGACACACACTCACTAAAGCATTTGCGTTTAGTGAGTCTGCTAGATCATAAGCAGCAGGGATGACCAGGGATGTTCTCCCTGGTCAAGTGTGTGAATTGGACCCTTGAGCTGTCCGGCTAAGCATTCAAAACTTCTACAGGCTAGGGTCTATTTTTCTCCATTTTTGCCTGACTGACGTGCCCAAAGTAAACTAAACTAAACTAAATCCAGATATGCATATAATTGGTACCATTGGAAAGAAAACTCTGAAGTTTGTAGAAATGTTAAAATAATGTAAGAGACTATAACACAATAGATATGGTAGGAGAAAATTCTAAGAAAAACCAAACCGGACATATTTTTTGTTTTGAGAGCCCATGTTCCTCCATTAGAATGTATAGGGAAAAAATTAAATCCTATGGCTTCCACTGAATGTCAGTAGGCCTTGTTCAAGGTTTCAGGCTTGTTTCTTCCCAAACGAGGAAGAATTGTGAGTTTTAGTACCGGGATACAGACTTAGAAATCAGTCTATGCACGCACGATGAAGAGGACGCGCACCTGCTAATATCATTTTCCTATTGAACATACTTCTTTCTGTATGAAATATTATAGTTTATTTACAATTTAGGGTACCTGAGGATTAAATAGAAACGTATTTTGACTTGTTTTAACAAAGTTTAGCGGTAGCTTTTGGATTCCTTTCTCTGCATGTTGATTGAGTGGATTACTCAAATCGATGGCACCAACTAAACAGACTTTTTGGGATATAAAGAAGGATTTTATCTAACAAAACAACACTACATGTTGTAGCTGGGACCCTTTGGATGACAAATCAGAGGAAGATTTTCAAAAAAAGTAAGTGAATATTTTATCGCTATTTGTGAATTTATGTAACCTGTGCTGGTGGAACAATATTTTGATGTAGAGCACCGTCCTCAAATAATCGCATGGCATGCTTTCACTGTAAAGCCTATTGTAAATCAGACAGTGCAGTTAGATTAATAGGAATTTAAGCTTTTAACCGATATAAGACACTTGTATGTTCCTAAATGTTTAATATCCATAATTTCTATGATTATTTATTTGAATTGCGCGCCCTCCAGTTTCACCGGAAGTTGTCCCGCTACTTTTGAGTGTCACAGAAAACATAAAAAGTACATTATTTTCTGTAGGAATTTAGAAGTAAAACAAAAAGTAGTCAAAAATGTAAATAGTAAAGTAAAGTACAGACAACAAAGAAATACTGAACTTCTCTAGGATAGGGGGCAGCATTCGGAATTTTGGATGAAAAGTGTGCCCAAATTAAACTGCCTGCTACTCTTGCACAGATGCTAAGATATGCATATTATTAGTAGATCTGGATAGAAAACACTCCAAAGTATCTAGAACTGTTTGAATCATGTCTGTGACAATAACATAACTTATTTGGCAAGCGAAACCCTGAGGACAAACCATTCAGTTTTCTTTTTAGGTCACTCTTTTCAATAGGTTTTCATTGGGAATCCAGATTTGCAGTTCCTATTTTTTCCACTGTATGTCAACAGTCTTTAGAAATTGGTTGAGGATTTTCCTTTGAGAAACTAAGAAGTAACACTGTTCAGAATGAGGCTGGAGGGAAGTGTACTCTTTGTTAGAGGCGTGTTACACAGAGGCTAGCTAGACTTTGTTTTCCTGCTGTATTGAACACAGATCATCCCGTCTTCAATTTTATCAATTATTTACGTTAAAAAATACCTAAAGTTGTAATACAAAAGTACTTTGAAATGTTTGAACAAAGCTTACAGATAACTTTTGAGATATTTTTTAGTCACTTTGCGCAAGTTGGAACCGGTGTTTTTCTGGATCAAACGCGCCAAATAAATGGACATTTTGGATATATATCGATGGAATTAATAGAACAAAGGGATAATTTGTGATGTTTATGGGACATATTGGAGTGCCAACAGAAGAAACTCGTCAAAGGTAAGGCATGAATTATATCTTTATTTCTGCGTTTTGTGTTGCGCCTGGCGGGTTGAAATATGATGGTCTGGGTTTGTTTGCTTGGGTGCTATCCTCAGATAATAGCTTGAAAATCTGACACGTTGGCTGGATTCACAACAAGTGTAGCTTTAATTTGGTATATTGAATATGTGATTTCATGAAAGTTTAATTTTTATAGGAATTTATTTGAATTTGGCGCTCTGCATTTTCACTGGATGTTGGCCAGTTGGGATGCTAGAGTCCCACATATCCCAGAGAGGTTTTTAAAGTATTTTAAATACATTTTTACACCACTTTTATTAACTCATGTAAAATGATGCATTCTTGCAGTAAAACTATACAACAAATGTTCATTTTGTCTGGGAACAGGAATAGAAAAATGTTTTATTTCTTTCAGCATATGTTGAGAATTTTAATGCCTGTGTAACTTGTTATCTTATCAGGAATGTGTTTCATCATTTTCTCAACTTTTCATTTACTTATAAACCTGTCCATCTGATGACATTTTGACATTTTGCACAGGACCAACCTTTCCACAAGTTATTGCGATTTCTCCTCGGTCCCTAAACCAAAAAGACAACTTTGGCAATCAACAGACAACTTTACCGGTCGTTGTACTATTGCATAATTTCTTTTTACTATGTTTTTGTTGATGAATGCACAAACTGTCAGATAAAGTAAATGTTATGTTTGTGAGCAATACAAGCTGATACATTCACTTTGTAAACATAGGAGCTTTACCCTGCCTAGTTTTTCTGTGATGTGGTCGATTGTAACAAATTTTAAATTGGCTCAAATTCCTGCTTCACAACATAATTTTCATGCATGGCCAGTCCGACCCTGTCACGTCCTGACCTTAGTTCCTTTTTAATGTCTCTATTTTGGTTTGGTCTTGCCGTGAGTTGGGGTGGGCATTCTATGTTGTTCATTTTATGTTTTGTTTTGTGTGGTGTATTTCTATGTGTTTGGCCGGGTATGGTTCCCAATCAGAGGCAGCTGTCAATCGTTGTCTCTGATTGAGAACCATACTTAGGTAGCCTGTTTCCACCTGTGTTTGTGGGTAGTTGTTTTCTGTTTTGTGTGTCTGCACCTTACAGAACTGTTTCGTTCCCGCTCTCTCTTTGTTGTTTTTTTGGTTATTGCAGTTTTCAGTTTATTTATTAAAACGAACATGGACACTTACCACGCTGCGTTTTGGTCTGATCCTTCCTATTCCTCATCCGAGGAGGACGACGATCGTTACAGACCCTTAATACTTTAATTTACTCCACTTAGATGGAGTCTGTTTCTGATCCATAGATATGTGAGCGAGCATCTATAATCGATGGGAATGTTCTTTCAAAGTGTTTTAACAACCGAACCAACCAAGTTAGTGTCTTATTACTTTGCTTCTCTGCGTTCACGCTGCATCAGCAAATAATAACAAATAATGGCGTTTTTTAATCTGTTTGAAATAAGGTTGTTTCGTTTGTCAACTTTGCCCTGCCTCACTCTTATCAAATCAAATCAAATGTATTTGTCACATACGCATGGTTAGCAGATGTTAATGCGAGTGTAGCGAAATGCTTGTGCTTCTAGTTCCGACAATGCAGTAATAACCAACGAGTAATCTAACCTAACAATTCCAAAACTACTACCTTATACACACAAGTGTAGAGGGATAAAGAATATGTACATAAAGATATATGAATGAGTGATGGTACAGAACGGCATAGGCAAGATGCAGTAGATGGTATCGAGTACAGTATATACATATGAGATGAATAATGTAGGGTATGTAAACATATTAGGTAGCATTGTTTAAAGTGGCTAGTGATATATTTTACATAAATTTCCATCAATTCCCATTATTAAAGTGGCTGGAGTTGAGTCAGTGTGTTGGCAGCAGCCACTCAATGTTAGTGGTGGCTGTTTAACCTCTTGCTCCTACCTGACACGCAGGCGTCCCATCTAGACATCTGGAAATGCAAATGCACTACGCTAAATGCTAATAGTTCTAGTTAAAACTCAAACGTTCATTAAAATACACATGCAGGGTATTGAATTAAAGCTACACTCGTTGTGAATCCATGCAACAAGTCAGATTTTTAAAATTCTTTTCGGCGAAAGCATGAGAAGCTATTATCTGATAGCATGTAACACCCCAAAAGACCCGCAGGCGACGTAAACAAAATAATTAGCATAGCTGGCGCTACACAAAACGCACAAATAAAATATAAAACATTCATTACCTTTGACCATCTTCTTTGTTGGCACTCCTAGATGTCCCATAAACATCACTATTGGGTCTTTTTTTTCGATTAAATCGGTCCATATATAGCCTAGATATCGATCTATGAAGACTGTGTGATCAACGAAAAAAATAGCGTTTTATAACGTAACGTCTTTTTTTTAAATGAAAAAAGTTGACGATAAACTTTCACAAAACACTTCAAAATACTTTTGTAATGCAACTTTAGGTATTAGTAAACGTTAATAAGCGATCAAATTGATCACGAGGCGATGTATATTCTATAGCTGTACGTCTGGAAATAATGTCCGGGTAAATCTCAACCAAAATATCCGGTCGGAGACCGGAAGAAAGGAGCTGCCTTGCGTCTGTTTGACCAAGAAACAAATACTAGGCAAATGACAAGACTGTTGACATCGTGTGGAAGCTGTAGGTATTGCAACCTCGGGCCCCATTTAATGTGGTTCACCTTTATCAATGGGTTGAAATGGCGCATGGATATATTTTTCCATTTTCAGTGATCAGATTTTCCTGCACTTTTCGATGAAACGCACGTTCTGTTATAGTCACAGCCGTGATTTAACCAGTTTTATAAACGTCTGAGTGTTTTCTATCCACACATACTAATCATATGCATATACTATATTCCTGGCATGAGTAGCAGGGCGCTGAAATGTTGTGCGATTTTTAACAGAATGTTCGAAAAAGTTTGAGGGTCGACTTAAGAGGTTAACAGTCTGATGGCCTTGAGATAGAAGCTGTTTTTCAGTCTCTCGGTCCCAGCTTTGATGCACCTGTACTGACCTCGCCTTCTGGATGATAGCGGGGTGAACAGGCAGTGGCTCGGGTGGTTGTTGTCCTTAATGATCTTTATGGCCTTCCTGTGACATCGGGTGGTGTAGGTGTCCTGGAGGGCAGGTAGTTTGCCCCCGGTGATGCGTTGTGCAGACCTCACTACCCTCTGGAGAGCCTTACGGTTGTGGGCGGAGCAGTTGCCGTACCAGGCATAATGCCATCATTGTAAAATGTCTATTCTCTTCTGTACATAAATCATTGATAGGCACTGACACATGTACAGGCACCAGCATTCGAAAGCCTGTATCAAACTACTCAGAGTCAGAGTGCTGATTAAGGATCAGCTTGGCCTTTTAGATCATAATTAATAAGAGGACATCGACATAGGGGACCTGATCCGAGATCAGCACTGATGCGTAGAGGCCCAGGGCTGTCTAGCCCTGGCTTATGCCGCATTCAAAGCAACTAGGAACTCAGAACTGGGAACCTGGAAAACTCCAACATTCTACTTCAGTGCATTCAAAACATCTGGGAACTCCGGGGAAAAGAACGAGCACAGACTGGGATTTAAAAAAAAATAAATCTCATCCAAATCGGGAATTCCCGCTCGGGAGCCTTTTATTTGATTTCACCTTTATTTAACTAGTCAGTTAATGAACAAATTCTTATTTGCAATGACGGCCTACCAAAAGGCAAAAGGCCCCCTGCGGGGACAGGGGCTTGGATTAAAAAAATAAAATATAGGACAAAAATGCACATCACAACAAGGGAGACACCACAACACCACATAGAGAGAGACCTAAGACACCAACACAGCATGTTAGCAACACATGACATGGCAGCAGCACAACATGGTCACTGCTTTCTAGAGCTCTGACTTTCCCACCAGAAGATTACTGACTTCATGATTTGACCTCATATTTTTGAGTTCCCAGTTGTTTTGAATGTGGCATTCCTCAGGCCTTTTGTTGGATTGGTAAAAATGACTATTTTCCATTATTTCTTGACAAGTTTACTGACCGGGACATAGTAAAACATAAATCATACAGTAAACAAATAACAACATGCTGAAGTTAATGTGTGTGCTGCCAGGAGCCAATTGTGAACTACTTTAATGGGGAATTTATTAACATTCCACTTTACTAGAATTTCAAAGTTGGTTTTCAGAAATAGTGCACATTATCCCCATCTCATCATTCAGAGAATAACATTCAAAAGTACGCTCAGTGAGTGGCCAGTTTATTAGGGACACCACCAATTACTCATGTGGCCATGGCTTGCTATATAATGCAGGCACACAGGCATTGGGTTAGTGTTCAGTTGAATGTTAAAATGTGTGACCTAAGAGACTTTCAGAGTGCTATGATCGTCAGTGCCAGGTGCGCCGGTTCCAGAATTTTAGAAACGGTCGGCCTCCTGGACTTTTCACGCAAGACTGTGTCTTGGGCTGAGAAGGAATGCCTCCAGAGAAGGGTGTGACAAAAAAAACATCCAGTCAGAGGCAGTCCTATGGGCAAAAACAGCTCGTTGATGAGAGGTCGAAGGTGAATGGCAAGAATCATGCAAGATAACAGGCGGCCCCGAACAGGCAAATACAAGTACAGTACAACAGTTGTTTGCAGAATGGCATCTCGTAACACACATCTCGTCGGTCCGTGTCACGGATGGACTATTGCAGCAGACGGCCCCACCGGGTTTCACTCCTATCAGCAAAAAACAAGAAGAAGTGGCTCTCAGTGTCAACGGAACAGGCTGGTGGTGGTGGTATAATGGTGTGGGTAATGTTTTCCTTGCACACATTAGGTCCCATGATACCATTTGAGTAACTTTTCCATGCTCCAGAGAATTTAGGCTCTTCTGGAGGGAAAAGGGTGTCCAATACGGTACTAAATGGGTGTACCTAAAAAGCTGTTTAACTGAACAGCCACACCATCTCTCAATAGGTACTAACCTACCGTACCTGTCAGTATGTCTATCTTCTGTGTCATTTATTACATACTATTGTTGAGTTAGTACATAGAGTTACTGTATATGTGGTAATTGTAGAATATTTCTACTTTCCAGCTGTGCATTCCCTGCGGTTTGTTAGTACTCTGGGACATTAGGAATACCAGACTTGCCAGAGTTCGTGACTTTGGTGCTGGTGAATGGAAATCTCTTCTCCTACTATGATAGTAACATCAGCAGAATGACTCATAAACAGGAGTGGATAGCCAAGTCAGAGGGGCCTGACTACTGGGAGAGAAACATTCAGCTGTACATTGGTAATGAGCTGCTCCCCAAAACCAACCTGGTTGTTTCCCAGCAGCGCTTCAATCAGACTGCAGGTGAGTGATGATAAACCACCCTTATTAACATCAGTATTAAATATCAACTTAACTAAGCATGTGTGTGTGTATTACCCTCCTCTGTAACCAACAGCAGAGCCACCTGCCTGTGTGAGTCTCTGATAAGAGAGAAAGCAACGGACAGAGAAAGCAGTGCACTGTGATGATATCTCGACAACTCTTACTCTGAACCTCACTCGGTCTCTCTCGTTGCCTCTCTCTCTCTGGTGTGCACATATCGCAGGTAATGTATGGTTGTGAGTGGGATGAAGAGACTGGTATCACTGATGTGTTGTTCCAGTATGGTCATGATAGAGAGGATTTCATCTCATTTGACCTAAAGACAATGACATGGGTCACTCCAAAGCCACAGGCTGTCATCACCAAACACAAGTATGACAGTAACATAGCTGTTAATGAGGGGTATAAGCATTACCACACCCAGAGGTGTATAACATGTCTCAAGAAGTATCTGCAGAATGGGAAGAGTACTCTGCAGAGGATAGGTACAGAAACACTGGGACAATTTCTTCTACATACACAATTCTTATTTAATACTGTTGAGTTTTTAAATGTGTGCATTGAATTGTACATAAGTCACAATACTGTTAACACTGTGCATTGTTAATAACAACTTCCTTATTCTGCTCTACATCTTTTCCCTGTCATTCTTTCTCTCCCATCTCTGTCTCTTTACCCCACCCTACTCTCTCTTCCATCCTTTCTTTCCACACCCATTTCTCTCCCCCAGTGTCTATCCTCCAGAAGAACCCCCCCCCCCTCTCCAGTTGTGACACGTCATGCTACAGGTTTCTACCCCAGAGGAGTGATGGTGATGCGGATGAGAGGAGAAGAGGATATCCATGAGGATGTGAAGTATGGAGAGACCCTCCCCAACCACGACGGGATCTTCCAGATGAGGTCTCGTCTGACGGTGGACCCTAAGGAGTGGGACAACAACAACACCTAAAGCTGTGTCGTCCAACAAGAACCCTGTATTACACCCTGATTTGTTCCACCAGTCTTTGTGCTCATCTCCACCCCAGTCCAGGTGTTGACCCTCTTCCCCATTACCCCCAGTGTATTTATACTTGTGTTCTCTGTTTATCTGTTGCCAATTCATCTTGTCAAGCTTACCAGCGTATTTTCTGAGTTCCTGTTTTCTACTAGACTCTGATTTGACCTCTTGCCTGCCCTGACACTGAGCCCGCCTGCCTGACCATTCAGCCTGCCCTGACCTCGAGCCTGCCTGCCGCCCTGTACCGTTTGGACTCTGACCTGGTTTATGAACTTTTGCCTGTCCTCGACTTGCCTCAAGCCTGCCCCTTGGTTGTTCAATAAATATCAGAGATTCGAACCATCTGCCTCCTATGTCTGCATCTGGTTCTTGCCCTGTGTCGTTATACCCTGAGGATGAAGTCACCATCTGGGTCTTGCCCTGTGTCGTTATACCCTGAGGATGAAGTCACCATCTGGGTCTTGCCCTGTGTCGTTATACCCTGAGGATGAAGTCACCATCTGGGTCTTGCCCTGTGTCGTTATACCCTGAGGATGAAGTCACCATCAGACTGGAACACTCAGGTGGTCAAGACCAACTGGAGTTAGCAATTATGATCATACAGAGAAATTGTGAATGTTACGGCATACTTGTAGAGAGGCTACAGTCTACACAAAGGACCTCTGTCATGTTAATTGATAATTTTTGCCTTTGAATATTGGTAAAACATTTAACTCGATGCATATAGTCATAGGCTATTAATTCATTTTTACCTCATAAACCAAAAATTCCCAAACTTAGCATACCAAACATTCAAAATAAAAACAAATTACCTCAATGATAAAGCATTTACTGTGTGGAAAGGTGTCCTCTTTCCTGGCCAATGAAGTCCAATTTTGGGGACCATTGTCACGCCTGAGTGAGGACATTATGGACAGCAGAAGTATGGAGTATACGACGTGGGAGGAAATAGACAGGTGGGCGGTCGACCCAGAGAGAGTGCCGGAGCCCGCCTGGGATTCGCTGGAGCAGTGCGAAGAGGGCTATAGCAGGGCTATAGCAGAATGGAGTTGGAGAGACAATCACGACGGCGGAGAAGAAAGCCCATGAGTCAGCCCCAAAAATGTATTGGGGGGGGGGGCTCAGAGTGAGAGTGGCAGAGTCAGGAGATAGACCTGAGCCAACTCTCCTTGTTAATCGTGAGGAGCCAAGGAGGAGACCAGAACCAGAGCCGGTGTGTTATGCAGGTGAATGAGGACCCAAAAGCGACTTGGCGAAAACAGAGTCTTTAATCCAGTAAAGTAAATCTACAATCATAAAGCATAATTCCACTCGTAATGACGAGAACCGACTGGAG
>NC_060181.1:24990974-25059576 GCF_021184085.1 Oncorhynchus gorbuscha | reverse complement strand
TACAAAAATAATATTTTGGGAAAAAATGAACTTTTCCTATCTACCTCGGAGTCTCGTGAGTGAAAAAATCCGAAGTTCATCAAAGGTAAACGATTTAATTTGATTGCTGTTCTGATTTCCGTGAAGGCATAATGCTATGCTAGGCTATCGATAAACTTACACAAATGCTTGTCTAGCGTTGGTTGTAAAGCATATTTTGAAAATCTGAGATGACAGGGTGATTAACAAAAGGCTAAGCTGTGTCTCAATATATTTCATTTGTGATTTTCATGAATAGGAATATTTGGGATATTATGTCTGTTGCATTCGTTTCAGGCGATGATTACGCTCCCGCATGCGTGTTTGGGAGTCACAAAAGGCTAGTACATCGTTAAAAACCACAAAGAGTAATCGATCTCCATCCAGTGTTTGTCTAGTCATCCATCTACCATCTGATGAATCCCCAAACTACAACCACACCAATAACTTTCAGTGACAGTTTGGGTCATCACAACTTTATTAAGTTCATTATAAATGCATCTCATTATTTCATAGCATATCAATATTTGGGTTTCTCAACTCCACGATATATACATCTCGTTGGAGTTGGGTTGCAACAACTGTGCGCGGTGTGTACCTCCCACTACATCGAGTCACTTTCAGTCGATACGAGGAAACAGACGGTGGTTGTATTTGATGAAAGTTTTATTAAAAAGTATTTATTTCATCAAACAAAGGAAGGCACGCAGCTACGTAGGACAAACAGGTGTCATGACGTTGGCCTGGGGGATAGGTTTATGACAGTCATAAATTCCCCCTTTTTCCTCTCTATCCTACTGAGGTTACATTTGCAAAACCCATAGAGATTCTGGGAACATCAGAATGTGGGGGGAAATTAACTATATTCTGGCAATCCAAACAATTGAACAAATGCAGTGGTACTTAACTTCTTAAGGTATAGGGGGCAGCATTTTCTCTTTTGGATAAATACCGTGCCCAATTTCAACTTCCTGCTACTCATGTCAAGAATATAAGATATGCATATTATTAGTAGATTTGGATAGAAAACACTGAAGTTTCTAAAACTATTTGAATCATGTCTGTGAGTATAACAGAACTTATGTAGCAGGCAAAAAACTGAGGACTAACCGTTCAGATATTTTTGTTGTTGTTGAGGTCTCTGTCTGTTCAGTGAGTTCTCATTGGGAAACAATATTTCTAAGGCACTTGTTTGCAGTTCCTACCGCTTCCACTGGATGTCGGCAGTCTTTGGAATTTGGTTGAGGTTATTCCTTTGTGCAATGAAGAAGTCCGGTCATCTAGGAACTGGGTAACACTGTTGAGAGTTGCGCAAGACTTGAAAAGTAGTGTTGGTTTGCTGTCTTCTTGCATTGAACACAGATAGACCCGTCTTCAATTTGATCGATTATTAACATTTAAAAATACCTAAAGTTGTATTACAAAAGTAGTTTGAAATGTTTTGGCAAAGTTTACAGGTAACTTTTGAGATATTTTGTGGTGACGTTGCGCAAATTGGAAGCTGTTTTTTTCTGGATCAAACGCGCCAGATAAATGGACATTTTGGATATATATGGACGGAATTAATCGAACAAAAGGACCAATTGTGATGTTTATGGGACATATTGGAGTGCCAACAAAAGAAGCCCGTCAAAGGTAAGGCATGATTTATATTTTATTTCTGCGTTTTGTGTAGCGCCTGCAGGGTTGAAATATGCTACTCTCTTTGTTTACTGTTGTGCTATCATCAGATAATAGCTTCTTATGCTTTTGCCAAAAAGGCTTTTTAAAATCTGACATGTTGGCTGGATTCACAATGAGTGTAGCTTTAATTGAGTATTCTACATGTGTGATTTAATGAAAGTTTGATATTTATATAATTTTATTTGAATTTGCCGTACTGCATTTTCCCTGGCTTTTGGCCAAGTGGGACGCTAGCGTCCCCTATCCTAGAGAGGTTAAAGTACAGTATTGTAACCAAGGGTAGCACACGTTCAATTAAGTATCATGAACCATTGAGGAAATTTAAATCTAATGATTGGAGGGAGTACAATGGAATTATCATTATTATTAGGTTTTGTTTGTTTGGGTTTGAGGATATTTCCATGTTTCCCAAAGACACGATATTTTAAAGGGGTACACTCACATATGGAATATTAGAAGATTTATTTTCTGAGTTTTAATTAAACATGTGAATTCTTTAGATAAAGGGAATGTTCTGGGAACCTGGGATACAACAGGTAGAAAATGTTTGATGTTTTTTCTTTAATATATTTGTATAATAATATAGTAAGAAACACGACTGTAAAAGGGTGGTATGACTTTTGACCTCTATCATGACTTTCCTTTGTGGTCTGATCAGCCTATCATGTTCGTTGTATGGAGGAGACCAAGGCGCAGCGTAAGATGAATACATACTTTTTAATGAAAACAAAGAACACTTAGCAAACGATACAAAACAACAAACCGAACGTGAAGCTATATAATACTAGTGCAGACACAGGCAACTAGACATACACATAGAATGCCCACTCATATCACACCCTGACCAAACAAAACATAGAAACAAACAACGCAAACTATGGTCAGAGTGTGACACAGCCTCATGGGAGGGCAATTTGAATAATGAATTTAATGTCATTTGTGATACTGATTTCAAGGTAATTGATTTTTATGATAGAGTTTATAGTTCTTTGACATATTTGTAATTTGAAAAAATGAGAAGAAAGAAATGGCATAGCCTTGGACTAATGGTAGACTTATGTTAAATATTCAGGACATAATCGAAGCCAACAGGACAGGGATATATGACATCTGTGGTGATTGAGGATTATTGAGAGAATCGAGATTCAAACTATGTAATAACCTTAGAGATTGCCACCATAGACAGGTGATTTTTCAGACAGGGAGATAGTGAGACATTTAACGCAATATTTGGAAACAACCCATAGTTGATACTGACTGTTATGAGAAAGCGACAGACAGATAGAAGGAAGGGCAGACGGAGAAGCCCTCCCCGCACTGCTGAGACCTTTAGGGTTGAGGGGTAGCATGAGGAGAGAAGATAGAAGGGCAGACGGAGAAGCCCTCCCCGCACTGCTGAGACCTTTAGCGTTGAGGGGTAGCATGAGGAGAGAAGATAGAAGGGCAGACGGAGAAGCCCTCCCCGCACTGCTGAGACCTTTAGGGTTGAGGGGTAGCATGAGGAGAGAAGATAGAAGGGCAGACGGAGAAGCCCTCCCCGCACTGCTGAGACCTTTAGCATTGAGGGGTAGCATGAGGAGAGAAGATAGAAGGGCAGACGGAGAAGCCCTCCCCGCACTGCTGAGACCTTTAGGGTTGAGGGGTAGCATGAGGAGAGAAGATAGAAGGGCAGACGGAGAAGCCCTCCCCGCACTGCTGAGACCTTTAGGGTTGAGGGGTAGCATGAGGAGAGAAGATAGAAGTGACAGAGAAGGGGTATATAACAGTTACTGAGTGGAGACAAAAGGTGAATGAAAGCTTAGTTGGTTTCAGGGACTCAGGTGTTAGACACTGAACCATTGCCTAGAAAATATTCTGCACAACAGGCCAAAATAGTAGCATTAACTAGTGCCTGCGAAATAAGAAAGGAGAGAAAGGTTACTATTTACACAGACAAGCACATAGGCATTTAAAACCAAAGAAGATGAGACACTTGACAGATAATTGTTACAGGATAGCCCTTAACGAACGCCCTGGGTAGAATTGAACATGTGGAAAATGAAAGGGGCGATCCTACAAGATCATGTCTGACATAAGGATTGTTTACTAATCTTACCTGTCATTGTTTAGATATGCGGCAATATTGATACATGGGCAGAGCCCATAAATATAGCAAATGAGAGTTCCCAACTTACTTGGAGGACACGATTATGGGAACTAAAATATTAGGTCAAGATATTATCCCTGGAGTTGGTTTACTAGGATCTATTTCTTTAAATAATGGATGACAGTTTAGCTAATCAGGTAGCACAAATAGAAGGCTAGAGTTTTGGACCAGAACAAGTAGATGTAGAAGTTGAAGATATACTAGCAGAACACATGAGAAGACTGTTTGTTTAACCAAACCCGTATGTCGAAGATTTTGTGTCCAACAGGTGAATTACAGGAGAAGGTAATTCACTCAATCAAACCAGGAGACGGGGGTGAATCTAGTCCCTGAGGAGAAAAAACTTGAAGCAGCCCCGTTGAGAAGGCCCATACCAGGTTCTGTTAAAATATATATTCGATAATATATCAACCGAGTGTGTAGCTTTTTCCATAACAGCGGGAGGAACAATGACCGGTTTACTCAATTGTGCACCAACTCACTCTGAGAGCCCCCACCTCTCCACTTACGCAATGTGATCCTTCACGCTAATTTTTCAAAATAAAAGCCTGAAACTATGTCTAAAGACTGTTGACACCTTAGGGAAGCCACAGAAAAAGGAATCTGGTTGATATCCCTTCAAATGGAGGACAGGCATGCATAGGAACACAGAGGATTCAAAATAAGAGGCTCTTCCTGATTGGATTATCCTCAGGCTTTCGCCTGCAATATCAGTTCTGTTATACCCACAGAAAATATTTTTACAGTTTTCGAAACTTTAGAGTGTATTTTCTATCCTATTCTGTCAATTATATGCTTATTCTAGCATCTGGTCATGAGAAATAGGCCGTTTACTTTGGGGACGTTATTTTTCCAAACATAAAAATAGTGCCCCCTAGCTTCAAGAGGTTAAATATTGTTAATCCGTTGTGCTCTCCTGATGGAGCGGGTGTGTTCTGTCCTGATGGGGCGGGCGGGTGTGTTCTGTCCTGATGGGGTGGGTGGGTGTGTTCTGTCCTGATGGAGCGGGTGGGTGTGTCCTGTCCTGATGGGGTGGGTGGGTGTGTCCTGTCCTGATGGGGCGGGTGCATTCTGTCCTGATGCGGCTGGTTTGTCAATCCGTCCTGATGGGGTGATTGCATTCCATTCATGCGGGCAGGCTGCAGGGAGTAAAATAAAATATTTTTGTTTGTAGTTGTGTCTGCTACAGTATGTTAAAATATGGCAGAACAATGCCACACCACTCACCAAATATGCAGTCCTTCTTGGTCGTTTAAGTGGCCCAGCATTGTCTTTATTCAACTTTCTTCTCCATCGGGCTTCCAGGCTCTGGTGAGATACAACTATTTACGGCTAGCCCAGTGCTATGTTGTGTTTGCTCACTCAGTTACCGTCAAGACACATAGGCCTAACGAATCTTATAAAGATTCAAGATGCAATACTAATATGCATTACGAAATAAAATTGTTAGGAATTTTGTCCCTTATAAACAGTACACACATATGCTGAAATACTAGGGGTGTTGTGCATAAACACATGCATATCAAAAATAATAAGGCTACCAGCTAGGCTAACGTTATATTGGAATGGAATATGCATGGGGGTCCTGACTGAAGTATATTATGTGATAAACTTGCATTACTAATACAAACAGATAAAGCTATTTTACTTAGTTAGCTCTTAAAAACACTGATGCAACTTTTCCCTGTGAGTTTGTAAGAAGAGCTCCCTAGCAAAACCATAGGAAGTCTATTTGCTCACTGGCAACTAGCTAATCAAGAACATACTGTATAATTCATTGTATGACCTTACTTGAATTGTAATTGGACGCCAGTCAAAGACCTGCGGGAATGACAGTTGGAGATTGGATTGAGATCATTGCTTTGATGATGCTGATGATGAATGATCCATGCGGACCCTCGCGGCAGATAGTTTGAATTTGCTAAGTGAAGAAGGAAAAGCACCATGCAGGATAATATGATGATGTGCAAATATGTGTCTCCTTTCATGTGTCTCAACCAGTCATCTTTTAATATAATAATAATAATAATAATAATAATAATAATAATAATATATCATTTCTTTTATCCAAAGCGACTTACAGTCATGTCTGCATACATTCTACGTATGGGTGGTCCCGGGGATTGAACCCACTACCCTGGCGTTACAAGCGCCATGCTCTACCAACTGAGCTACAGAGGACCACCTTGAGTAACATACGGCAGACCACCTTTACCATTTTCTCTCCCTCTTCTCAATATCTCTCTCCGGACATTTTGCTTTTGTGAGGTTTGAGGATTGATACACTGCAAAAATCTTCCAAACCTGAAGAGGACGTTCCTATCAGACATTTGCAAGATCTTAGGTCAGGAGTATCCATTCTAGCCAAGTGGTCAGACGGCAGGTTTTATAGGGTCACTGTTGAATACATTGGGCAGCCAGACCAGACTGAAAAAAAGGTTTAAAAGAAAAACAATGACAGATTCTTAGATATGGACAAGCAAGAGAAGGGCCGTCCACTTCAACCAACAGTTCGTCAGTCACCCGCAACTGAACATTTAAGCTCACTGTGTTCAAGTAACACTTTAATCATTTAGAGGAGCCCACTGTCTGAACACAGTGAAGATGTCAGATCAATACCCTCTTTCTGCAGACAAAACACAGCCAGTCCATCTCTCTATGGTGGCAAAGCACCCGCCCTGGTGAGACAGCATCCACCAAACCCAATTGATCAGCACACACCAACCCCAGTTGGACAGCATACCCCAGCCCTCATGAGACGGCACACAACCACCCTGGTGAAACAGCATCCAACAGCAGTGAGACAGCATCTACTAGCAGTGGGAGAGCATCCACCAGCAGTGGGACAGTTCCCCTAGCCCCCGTGGGACAGCACACACCAGCCCCCACTGGATGGAACGCATCAGTCTCAGTGGGAAAGCATGCACCAGCCCCCACTGGATGGAACGCACCTGTCTCAGTGGGAAAGCATGCACCAGCCCTAACTGGATGGAACGCATCAGTCTCAGTGGGAAAGCATGCACCAGCCCTAACTGGATGGAACGCATCAGTCTCAGTGGGACAGCACACACCAGCCCCCACTGGATGGAACGCACTTGTCTCAGTGGGAAAGCATGCACCAGCCCCCACTGGATGGAACACACCTGTCTCAGTGGGAAAGCATGCACCAGCCCCCACTGGATGGAACGCATCAGTCTCAGTGGGAAAGCATGCACCAGCCCCCACTGGATGGAACGCACCTGTCTCAGTGGGAAAGCATGCACCATCCCCCACTGGATGGAACGCATCAGTCTCAGTGGGACAGCATGCACCAGCCCCCACTGGATGGAACGCATCAGTCGCAGTGGGAAAGCATGCACCAGCCCCCACTGGATGGAACGCATCAGTCGCAGTGGGAAAGCATGCACCAGCCCCCACTGGATGGAACGCACCAGTCTCAGTGGGAAAGCATGCACCAGCCCCCACTGGATGGAACGCATCAGTCTCAGTGGGAAAGCATGCACCAGCCCCCACTGGATGGAACGCACCAGTCTCAGTGGGAAAGCATGCACCAGCCCCAACTGGATGGAACGCACCAGTCTCAGTGGGAAAGCATGCACCAGCCCCCACTGGATGGAACACACCAGTCTCAGTGGGAAAGCATGCACCAGCCCCAACTGGATGGAACGCACCAGTCTCAGTGGGAAAGCATGCACCAGCCCCAACTGGATGGAACGCACCTGTCTCAGTGGGAAAGCATGCACCAGCCCCCACTGGATGGAACGCACCAGTCTCAGTGGGAAAGCATGCACCAGCCCCCACTGGATGGAACGCACCAGTCTCAGTGGGAAAGCATGCACCAGCCCCCACTGGATGGAACTCACCAGTCTCAGTGGGAAAGCATGCACCAGCCCCAACTGGATGGAACGCACCAGTCTCAGTGGGAAAGCATGCACCAGCCCCAACTGGATGGAACGCACCAGTCTCAGTGGGAAAGCATGCACCAGCCCCCACTGGATGAAACGCACCAGTCTCAGTGGGAAAGCATGCGCCAGCCCCCACTGTATGGAACGCACCAGTCTCAGTGGGAAAGCATGCACCAGCCCCCACTGGATGGAACGCACCAGTCTCAGTGGGAAAGCATGCGCCAGCCCCCACTGTATGGAACGCACCAGTCTCAGTGGGAAAGCATGCACCAGCCCCCACTGGATGGAACTGGATGGAACGCACCAGTCTCAGTGGGAAAGCATGCACCAGCCCCCACTGGATGGAACGCACCAGTCTCAGTGGGAAAGCATGCACCAGCCCCCACTGGATGGAACGCATCAGTCTCAGTGGGAAAGCATGCACCAGCCCCCACTGGATGGAACGCATCAGTCTCAGTGGGAAAGCATGCACCAGCCCCAACTGGATGGAACGCATCAGTCTCAGTGGGAAAGCATGCACCAGCCCCCACTGGATGGAACGCATCAGTCTCAGTGGGAAAGCATGCACCAGCCCCCACTGGATGGAACGCATCAGTCTCAGTGGGAAAGCATGCACCAGCCCCAACTGGATGGAACGCACCAGTCTCAGTGGGAAAGCATGCACCAGCCTCCACTGGATGGAACGCATCAGTCGCAGTGGGAAAGCATGCACCAGCCCCCACTGGATGGAACGCACCAGTCTCAGTGGGAAAGCATGCACCAGCCCCCACTGGATGGAACGCACCAGTCTCAGTGGGAAAGCATGCGCCAGCCCCCACTGTATGGAACGCACCAGTCTCAGTGGGAAAGCATGCACCAGCCCCAACTGGATGGAACGCACCTGTCTCAGTGGGAAAGCATGCACCAGCCCCCACTGGATGGAACGCACCAGTCTCAGTGGGAAAGCATGCACCAGCCCCCACTGGATGGAACGCACCAGTCTCAGTGGGAAAGCATGCACCAGCCCCCACTGGATGGAACTCACCAGTCTCAGTGGGAAAGCATGCACCAGCCCCAACTGGATGGAACGCACCAGTCTCAGTGGGAAAGCATGCACCAGCCCCAACTGGATGGAACGCACCAGTCTCAGTGGGAAAGCATGCACCAGCCCCCACTGGATGAAACGCACCAGTCTCAGTGGGAAAGCATGCGCCAGCCCCCACTGTATGGAACGCACCAGTCTCAGTGGGAAAGCATGCACCAGCCCCCACTGGATGGAACGCACCAGTCTCAGTGGGAAAGCATGCGCCAGCCCCCACTGTATGGAACGCACCAGTCTCAGTGGGAAAGCATGCACCAGCCCCCACTGGATGGAACTGGATGGAACGCACCAGTCTCAGTGGGAAAGCATGCACCAGCCCCCACTGGATGGAACGCATCAGTCGCAGTGGGAAAGCATGCACCAGCCCCCACTGGATGGAACGCATCAGTCGCAGTGGGAAAGCATGCACCAGCCCCCACTGGATGGAACGCATCAGTCGCAGTGGGAAAGCATGCACCAGCCCCAACTGGATGGAACGCATCAGTCGCAGTGGGAAAGCATGCACCAGCCCCCACTGGATGGAACGCATCAGTCGCAGTGGGAAAGCATGCACCAGCCCCCACTGGATGGAACGCATCAGTCGCAGTGGGAAAGCATGCACCAGCCCCAACTGGATGGAACGCACCAGTCTCAGTGGGAAAGCATGCACCAGCCTCCACTGGATGGAACGCATCAGTCGCAGTGGGAAAGCATGCACCAGCCCCCACTGTATGGAACGCACCAGTCTCAGTGGGAAAGCATGCACCAGCCCCCACTGGATGGAACGCACCAGTCTCAGTGGGAAAGCATGCGCCAGCCCCCACTGTATGGAACGCACCAGTCTCAGTGGGAAAGCATGCACCAGCCCCCACTGGATGGAACTGGATGGAATGCATCAGTCTCAGTGGGAAAGCATGCACCAGCCCTAACTGGATGGAACGCACCAGTCGCAGTGGGAAAGCATGCACCAGCCCCCACTGGATGGAACGCACCAGTCTCAGTGGGAAAGCATGCACCAGCCCCCACTGGATGGAACGCACCAGTCGCAGTGGGAAAGCATGCACCAGCCCCCACTGGATGGAACGCACCAGTCTCAGTGGCAAAGCATGCACCAGCCCCCACTGGATGGAACGCATCAGTCGCAGTGGGAAAGCATGCACCAGCCCCCACTGTTTGGAACACACCAGTCTCAGTGGGACAGAACGCACCAGCCCACACTGGATGGAACGCACCTGTCTCAGTGGGACAGAACGCACCAGCCCCCACTGGATTTAACGCACCAGTCGCAGTGGGAAAGCATGCACCAGCCCCCACTGGATGGAATGCACCAGTCTCAGTGGGAAAGCATGCACCAGCCCCATTGTATGGAACTCACCAGTCTCAGTGGGAAAGCATGCACCAGCCACCATTGTATGGAACGCACCAGTCTCAGTGGGAAAGCATGCACCAGCCCCAGTGGGACAGCACGCACCAGCCCCACTGGATGGAACGCACCAGTCTCAGTGGGACAGCACGCACCAGCCCTCACTGGATGGAAGATACTGTACCAGCCCCAGTGGGACAGCACGCTCCAGCCCTCACTGGATGGAACATACTGTACCAGTCCCAGTGGGACAGAACGCACCAGCCCCCACTGGATGGAACATACTGTACCAGTCCCAGTGGGACAGAACGCACCAGCCCCCACTGGATGGAACGCACCAGTTCCAGTGGGACAGAACGCACCAGCCCCCACTGGATGGAACGCAGCAGTTCCAGTGGGACAGAAAGCACCAGCCCCCACTGGATGGAACGCACCAGTTCCAGTGGGACAGAACGCACCAGCCCCCACTGGATGGAACATACTGTACCAGTCCCAGTGGGACAGAACGCACCAGCCCCCACTGGATGGAACGCACCAGTCCCAGTGGGACAGAACGCACCAGCCCCCACTGGATGGAACGCACCAGTTCCAGTGGGACAGCACGCACCAGCCGCATGGCAGCCATGTGATGGTTGCAGGGACGAGGTCAAAAAATCCTTTGTGACAAGGTAAGGATGGAGGAAGTAATTTTGAGAATAGGTAAGTAATTAATATTATGTCACCTATCAAACTTGAATTGTAAATCATTTTGAAAAACTTCTCCAACCCCATTTCTGTTGTTTGTTTTTTTTTGTTTACCTTTGGAAGAGTGATTTGGCCTTGAACACAAAATAATGAATGTACTATATGTGCTATTGTCTCCTCTCAGACCCAGTCCAGATCCGCGCTCTCTCATTGACATCGTTGGAGAGAAACACTGTGAGCTACAGGAGAGAAGGCCATCAGTGCCGTCCGGCAAGCAAGAGTTGTTTCCTGACGACATGGCAAGATTCCCGAGGGGAAGCGAGTCCTCGACCGGAAGAAGGGCAGCGGAATTCTAAGTATTTTCTCAAAGCTGGGTTACTTTGTTACTTAAAAACTGCCTTCACTAAATGATTTTGTAATTCACCACTGCAATCAACTCAAATCAAGTTTCTGAAAACTCTATCTTAAATATCTCTCAAACAAACCAAAATCCCCAATGTCCTTGTAAGACGTTTGTGTTTCAAGACTTTAATAATAAATAAATACAAATATATATAAAAAGATCTGGAGGATATCTGAGTGAGCAACAGATTTTGCCCTATGGGGATTGTCTATAGTGAAACATTTAGTTTACAATTTACATAGTCTCACTCATTTGGCAGAGGATGTTCCATTTCACAACTGCTCACTTGATGACCTTAGTTGCTTTGAGTTTGACAACCATTTTCAGGAGCTTAAACATGCCATCAAAAGCTCACATAATCCATTGGTACATTTAACGAGGCTGTGAAGCTCAGTTATATCTACACTTATTTTGTCTGAGAGGGTAAGACTTACTGTGAGAACGTTCTACTTCCACTTGGCTATACCACCATTTTAACATATCGCAGCACCTCGTGGTCGAAGTGTGTTTCAAAAGATGCTCAAACCACAGACTACTTTGCATGATTATACAAAAGTCATGTTGCTTCCAACCCTGGTGCTGGTGACATTAAAGAGATTATGTTAAATACAACATCTAACTGATAGTAAAGGGCTGACTTTGGCCCATGTAAAACATGTTTAATTATTAATTACTATCAGTCTATGCAAACCTACAGTCATTACAGTAAAATGTGTCCCGTTTGCCAAGGGACAACAGAACAAAGAGAATCGCAGATGTTTATACATTGGCAATATTATATTTATTGGCATCCTAAAATGTGCTCCAATTTTGCCCCGGAACAGGTTAAGGTTAAGGGTAGAGAAAGATTGTTAGACACTAAGAAACCTTTGTTTGTAGAGCATTTAACACAAAATCCAGGGAGGGGCCAGCTGAGTATAAGACTGTATCATCTGCATATAAATGTAGGAGAGAGCTTCCTATTGCAATATCCAATAATGACAAAGCAAAAACAGTTTTTTGTTTTTTTTTGCAAATATGTGACATTTGAAATTGTGTGTTTTACTTTTAATAAAAGTAGAGACTCAGAGCTCTAAATGTATATATCATACACAACAGGTGAGGAAAAATGGGAAAGTAATTCTGCTTTGAAAGTTGATAAACTTGTGCCCTCACTTTTGAGAAAATAGCCGTTCAATGTTTTGGTACACCTACCGGAGAGCTCTTCTTTGTCTACACCCATTCAGTATTGTCCACACCCTCTTAAGCTTTAGCCCCACCCATCTCTTTAATTGTTGATCCGAGTGTTCTGTGCTAACAATAGCAGTCAAGCACCCAAGCTAACTGGCTAACATTGGCTAGATTTCTAACTGCTTCTAGACACAAATGAGAGAACAGCTCACTCTGACCATTTTCCTCTCCCTAGCAGAGCTGGTTAGACTGTTTTTATTTTATCCAGAGCGTTGGTGACTGAAACTGTCAGTTATTCTCAGACGAGCGTGCTCTGAAATTGGATTAGATAGCCAGAGCAATTTTACCAGCTATGTCTATCAACAGCTGTCGCAGTAACATCACAAACATTCTATTGAAATGGATACTTGCATAGTGGAGTTTATTCTTAAGACATGTAGCTAGCTAGCTAAACAATTAACCATAATCCCAACTCATGACGTTACTACCCTGCATTAACCTGCAGGTAGCTAACCAACCAGGTATTAAGCTATAACTAGCAGACTAGCATATTACTACACAGATCATACATGTAACGTTAGTTAGTGAGCCAGCCAGTTAATGTTAGCTGTATACTTTAACTTGAAATGAAAAATACTTGCTGACTAAATTAGAATCGTGTAATATCTGAAAATGTAGCTAGCTAGACTCTCTTACCCGTATACATGGATGGATGCTTCTCCCTCTCTGTCACAGATGCCATGTTTGTCCTTAGTTTGAAGAGGTAATCCAGAGACAGGTGTTTTCTCCATCCCCTTAGCTATCATACTCTAATACCATTGATTTTAAAACTCAGTCCTCCTGAAAGCGGAGAGCAACACTTATGCAGTTCTACTACGCAATATATATGTATTTTTAAAAACGCGTTAGACAGGATTACCTACACATACTGACCAGCTCAAATAGACAGAAGCGTGCTACATGGCAGACCAATCCGACCTCATCTCTTGGCATGTCCAGCCCACTCATTATCTCAGCCAATCATGGCTAGCGGGAAGGTTGCCGTTTTTTTCTGTGACTAAACCAACAAGGCTAGTAATTTTTTGTTGTTTTTGTGTGTTTACAGATGGCATTCAAGTTTGTTATTAAGGCACATGAAAGTTCACATGTTCCAGAATGCATTTCTGGCAAAAAATGCATTTGGATAAAAAACGTTTACATTCAAATGGCTCCCCTGTAAAGAAGTGACGTGTGACATACTCCTAGTTTCCTGAAATGAGTCACAAACACACATACATATATATATATAGAAATGTCACATTTACATAAGTATTCAGACCCTTTACTCAGTACTTTGTTGAAGCATCTTTGGCAGTGATTACAGCCTTGAGTCTTCTTGGGTATGACACTACAAGCTTGGCACACCTGTATTTGGGGAGTTTCATCCTCCTTTCATCCTCTGTCAGGGTTGGATGGGGAGTGTTGCTGCACAGCTATTTTCAGGACTCTCCAGAGATGTTAGATTGGGTTCAAGTCTGGGCTCTGGCTGGGCCACTCAAGGACATTCAGAGACTTGTCCCAAAGCCACTCCTGTGTTGTCTGTGTGCTTAGTTGTTGTCCTGGAGCAGGTTTTCATCAAGGATCTCTCATTACTTTGCTCTGTTCATCTTCCCTCAATCCTGACTAGTCTCCCAGTCCCTGCCACTGAAAAACATCCCCATTGCATGATGCTGCCACCACAATGCTTCACTGTAAGAATGGTGCCAGGTTTCCTCCAGTGATGTTTGGCTTTCAGGCCAAAGAGTTCCATCTTGGTTTCATTAGGCCAGAGAATCTTGTTTCTCATGGTGTAAGAGTATTTTGGTGCTTTTTGGCCAGTTCCAAGCGGGCTGTCATGTGCCTTTTACTGAGGAATGGCTTCCGTCTGTCCATACTACCATACTACCATAAAGGCCTGATTGGTGGAGTGCTGCATAGATAGTTGTCCTGCTGTAAGGTTCTCCCAACTCCATAAAAGGAACTCTGGAGCTCTGCCAGAGTGACCTTATATTTACCATGACTAAATATTTACCTGGTAAGATTCTTCAGCAAACAACCCAAGCATTAATTGGGAGTCAGGTGAACTACTGTTCTGTGGACTGAGGAAATGCATCAGGAAGTAAAATTAGGAGGCTACAGATTGCACAGAACAAAGCAACAAAGATTGTTTAAGGTGGAGATATGATTATTCTGTTGTAGTCTTGCACAATACTCTTGGTTTGTCATCAATCAACAAGATAATTGAAAAAAAACATGCTGATTTTATTTCACAATGTACACCATTTAAAAATGGCCAAACTCCATTCACACCCGGCACAGCCAGAAGAGGACTGGCCACCCCACATAGCCTGGTTCCTCTCTAGGTTTCTTCCTAGGTTTTGGCCTTTCTAGGGAGTTTTTCCTAGCCACCGTGCTTCTACACCTGCATTGCTTGCTGTTTGGGGTTTTATGCTGGGTTTCTGCACAGCACTTTGAGATATCAGCTGATGTACGAAGGGCTATATAAATACATTTGATTTGATTTATTCAGTTGGTAAGAGACAGACTAGGACTAGATTGTCCACCATCTGTGTTATTCAGACTGAAAAGAGAAATATGCAAAATAACGTTTAGATTCAGAGCAAAAAATAAATGTAATTTTATATCTTTCAATATATAAATTCAAACAATACTTTAGAACCATTTAAATACAATCAATTGGAAGGTTGTGCAGGACTATGGTAGATGAAGGAGTCAATCTATAATTTCACACTGTTAAGAGTATTTATCTGGTCAGTATGTCAGTGTATTATGTCTGTTTGTAACAGTGAAATATATATATATATATATATATTTGAAAATGTGATTGTATAATGAATTGTATTTTAACTTTTAAGGACTCTTGGAAGATTATTCCAAATTAGGACTAAAAGATTTCAGAATAAAATCAAATCAAACATTAAATATCTTAAAATCTGAGAACATGATTAAACCACGTTTAGGGCAAGTTCTATTTGACATTAAGGGAATGGTCTCCTGGAAGGATTCCTTACACATCACAGGAAGATTCCTAGGAAAACTTTAATTTATGACCTAATGAGACTCTTAAAGGAATGTTCTCTAAAGTTCTTGGAACATTTTGTTGTTAGCTGGGGAGGAAGTAGGTGAATAATGAGCGTTTTCAAGTGCAGCTTTAGTAACAATGGTTTTGGGAAACTGGAGATTGAAAGATGCTCCTACAATATGAAGGTTCTAACGAACTTAGTCTTAAAATGCTTTTGGGAAACCAGAACCTGGGCTGTAGTTCTCTTTAATAAGACTAGTATATAAATTCTAGTTAAGGGACCATCAATAAATTACACACTTTCACGGATAGTGTATAATTTGTCTTCCATCATATTCTGTAAAGCTCACTTGTCTAGGCGTGTAAGACTTGCTATGAGAAAGTATTACTTCCTCTTGGCCATACAAACATTTTAACATATTACCGCATCTCATGGCAGAATAATGTGGAAGTACATGCTCAAACCACAGACTGCTTTACATGATTATATGAAAGTCGTGTTGCTGTCAACCCTGGTGCTAGTGTCTGTAAAATGTAGAAGTTAATGTTCAATAAAACATCTAACTGATGTAAGGGCTGACTTTTGCCCCATGTACAAAATTGTTATTATTATTATCAGAGGCTTATTTTTGGTCTTACTCTTATTAGCCCATACAAACGCATTGAATAACATATTCACTACATGGAACACAAATGGTCCCCCCCCAAAAATCTAAAAGATATCTGAGATACACTGTATGTGGTATGTGACAACCCTCCCACTCTTTTTGCCGTATTCTTTCTCTTTGCTCTTGTTTTCCTTAATAGGGTGTCGGTGGGCGGAGCTGGGAGGGTCGTCAGCTACATGGGACACACCTGGGCCCGGTTGTATCCCAGGATAAATACACCTCTTCCCCAATTCATTGAAGAGAATCTCTTTGCAGACACACTGGTAGATTTTGTTTGTTTGTTTGTTTGTTTGTTTGTTTGTTTGTTTGTCTGTTTGTTTGTCTGTTTGTTTGTTTGTTTGTTTGTTTGTTTGTTTGTTTGTTTGTTTGTCTGTTTGTTTGTTTGCTTGTTTGTTTGTTTGCTTGTTTGTTTTTTTGTTTGTTTGTTTGCTTGCTTGCGTTGGCACCTTTCAACGCGCCTCGTTATCACATTTATGCACGCAACCACACACTTACACTACTGATTACTGACTACACACACCATTGTTAATTGTTTTTACGTTATTTCAGTTAATAAATATATTTTTGTTATTCCTTATCTCCACGTTGTCTCCCTTTTTGTCACGGGCTTCGAGCCAGTTCGTGACAGGTAGTAGAGTAGTGGCCCGAGTACACACATAATGTGTTGTGAAAAGTTTTATGTAATGCAATTTTTTGTTGTTGTATGTAACTGTCTTAATTTTGCTGGACCCCAGGAAGAGTAGCTTCTGCCTGGGCAGCAGCTAATAGGGATCCATAATTAATAAATACAAATGTGTGGCTAATTGATAGTAAAGGAAGAGGAGTGATATGACGGTGTGCTGTTGAGAAAATTCTTAACATCAGATGTGCCCATAGAAGAGGAAGAAATGTGAATTGTATTGTGCTCACTGAATGATGTAAAGTCGAGCTGTCCATTCAGACCGGCCTTACTGATTAAACCTAAGTTATCAACTACATTACAAAACTCCAATCTGATAACACTTGTAACACAGCAAGTCTTATATCCAATGCATTTTATGGGCCTTCTGTAACTCAGTTGGTAGAGCATGGCGCTTGTAACGCCAGGGTAGTGGGTTCGATCCCCGGGACCACCCATACGTAGAATGTATGCACACATGACTGTAAGTCGCTTTGGATAAAAGCGTCTGCTAAATGGCATATATTATTATTATTATTATATTATTATATTATTATTATTATTATTATTATAATATTATTATATAAAAATATAAAAGCAGCATGCAAAGTGTTAGTCACATTTTTCATGAGCTGAAATAAAATAGAAAATGTGCTGGGGACAATTAAAAGGCCACTAAACAAAATGTGTCAACACAATGCCACAGATGTCTCATGTTTTGAAGGAGCGTGCACTTAGCATGCTGACTGCAGGAATGTCCACCAGAGCTGTTGCCAGATCATTGTTCATTTATCTACCATAAGCTGCTTCGAACATTGTGTTAGAGAATTTGGCAGTATGTCCAACTGGCCTCATAACTGCAGAGCTTGTGTTTGGCGTCGTGTGGATGAGCAGTTTGCTGAACAGAGTATGAACAGAGTGCCCCATAGTGGTGGTGTGGTTATGGTATGGTTATGTTTATGTTTACTTTATAGGGAATGCATTTGTTATGCACAGTAAATCTCTGATCTTGTCAATATCAGATTTCTTTTCAATTTACTGTAAAGTCATCAACATAATAGTACATTACATACATATAAACATATATTTTCATTATGTAGTTCTCAAAATATGTTGTAGAAGTTTAAAATCTATAGGTTTACCAAACGTTATGATCAATTAAGAGCAGTAGGATGAAGTATATTGCACAAAAATATAAACACAATTAAACAACAATTTCAAGGATTTTACTGAATTACAGTTCATATAAGGAAATCAGTCAATTGAAATAAATAAATTAGGCCCTGATCTATGGATTTCATATGACTAGAAACACTGATATGTATCTGTTGGCCACAGATACCTTTAAAACAATGGGCCTCACAATGGGCCACAGGATCTCTTCAGGGTATTTCTGTGAATTCAAATTGCCAAAGATAAAATGCAATTGTGTTGTCTGTAGCTTATGCCTGCACATACCATAACCCCACTACCACCTTGGGGCACTCTGTTCACAACGTTTGTCGTTGATCAGCAAACCGCTCACCCACATGATGCAATACACATGGTCTGTGGTTGTGAAGCTGGTTGGATGCACTGACAAATTCTCTAAAATTACATCGGAGGCGGCTTATGGTAGAGAAATTAACATTCAATTATCTGGCAACAGTTCTGGTGGATATTCCTGCAGTCAGAATGCCAATCTTACACTCCCTCAATTTGAGACATCTGTGGCATTGTGTTGTGTGACAAAATATCACATTTTAGAGTGGCTTTTTATTGTCCCCAGCACAAGGTGCACATGTGTAATGATCATGCTGTTTAATCAGCTTCTTGATATGCCACACTTGTCAGGTGGAGGAATTATCTTGGCAAAGGGGATATGCTCACGAACAGGGATGGAAACACATTTGTGCATATGTTTTAGAGGAGTAAGCTTTTTGTGCATATGGAACATTTCTGGGATCTTTTATTGCAGCTCATAAAACATGGGACCAACACTTTGCATGTTTTGTTCAGTGTAATACTAAAATATACTTTAATAAATGAGAAGACTATTATACAAAAAATAATGTGAGCATTGCATTTTGAAAAGCAATTCCTTTATATGAACATGTATTGCAATGTGAAACGTATTTACAGCCCAGTATCAGCACCTAAACATCATCCTGTCATGTTTTTGCAGAAAGGAAAACATCTCATGGGAAATGATGTGTCACATGGTTGATGTTTTTGTCAACACACTGCATTCAATGGGAAAAGATGAGTGTGACAGGTTTTATGATTAGGGGTTAGTGTTAAGGCTTCAGCATTCTCCAGTTCAACTGGCGCCAGGCCAAACACAGCTAGGTGAGCCGAACGAGTCCTCACATACCTAATTAAAAAACCTTCACTTGAAAAATGAGTGGCAATAGTCCTGTTTGTCCATTTTGAGACACCATAGCCTGTATACACTTCCTCAAAATAGTCAGAATTAATCTAAGATAACTCAAGAAATCTGTCATTCATTTTGACGTTTTTGCCGAGGAGATGTTAGTCACCCAACCGTACGTCTAACTAAGATATTTGGTGCAGTATTTCTGAATTAAAAACAATGTGCATGAAAACAAGTTGTCTCTCGTTAATTAAATGACAACAAAGACTTTATTGAAGAATCCCTACTGTTGACCAATCACAGACGAAGAGGTATAGACTTCGGCTACCGACTTCGGCTTGCCTTGAGAAAGAAATGTGTGTGCCCGAACAGCCAATCCGGCATATGACATTTGAATTCAATTGGCCTAAAAGCATTTTTGACCTCCATTTTACCTAATGATTTTGCAGCAGTAGAAACTAAAAACCTCGTTAGAATTAATTCTGAAGAGGATATCGGTCACATTATTTTAGATTATTTTAGACTTGAAACTATCCATGTCTGTCTGTCTGTGTGTATATGTCTGTCCATCTGTCTAAATATTTCAATAAGTTTCCCATAGAATTGTATGTATGACTGTATATCTAACCCTAACCCCTAACCCTAACCACTGTGACCCTAATCTTTTCCCATTGAATGCAAAGTATTCACAAAAACATAAACTATGTAACAGATCTTTTCCCATCGAATCTGTCTGTCTGTCTATGGTTCTGTCTGTCCGTCTAAGTGTCTCAATAATTTGCCAATATAATTGTATGTCTGTCTGCATGTCTAATCCTTAACCCTGTGACACTCATATTTTCCCTTTGAATATAATGTATTGACAAAAACGTAATAGATTTCCTTATGCAAAAATGTGACAGGATGACATTTTCCCATAATATCATATGTTTGTAGATGAAACACGGTGTAGCGATGTGCGCTGAGAGTCAGGAAGCAAGTTCAGGAAGTGTGTTTTAATAAATAAACGAAACATAATACAAACCAAGACACTCAAACAGCACACAGACAAGAAACAATGGCGCCTGGGGAAGGAACCAAGGGGAGTGACATATATAGGGCAGGTAATCAAGGAGGTGATGGAGTCCAGGTGATTGTCATAATGTGCTGATGTGCGTAACGATGGTGACAGGTGTGTGCCATAACAAGCAGCCTGGTCACCTAGAGGCCGGAGAGGGAGTACACGTGACACACTGATTACGTTTGGTGAAAAAGTCAATGTATTATTGTGTGTGTTGTACTTAGTCAATTGAAAAGGAGCTTAGAGTTTTGAAACAACTGCCTTTTTGTTTATCTGTTTTGAGTTTTGTACTAAGCATTGTGAAAATGTACCACATACTTGGGAAATTTGCACAAAAGCTATAAACATTTTGAAAGTACATCTCCTACACTGTCTGTAGTGCTTGTCTAGGTTGTCACATGTTTGATAGCTACATTCTTCCAGCCAGCCTGGAATTTATTATCCTGCTCCAGGCATGGTATGGTACTCTGGGCCAAAGAGAGGGAGAGGAAGAGAAGGTGTGGGGTGAGAGAGAGGTCCCCCCTGTTCATTTTAACCCCAAGGGAAGGCATACAATTCAAGCTTCCTGCTCTACCGTGTCTTTCCACGAGTCCAAAAAGAAAGAGAAAACATTGGCACCAGGCCAATTTAAAGGGACGTCTAACAGGTCAATAGAACGAGTGACGTGTCGTTTCAGTGATTCCAATGAGGCATTAATATGTTGTTTAGTAGGACTTTAGCTGAAGCATCACTACTTTCATTTTGAGGTGGAAGATTTTTTTTTTTTATACATTTTTGAAGGGATGCCGATGTTAACATCCAGATTCCTAATGTCTTGGAAAACACTACCACTACCATTCCAGATCAGTTTCGGCTGCAGGCATTGCCTTTAATTACTTATTTGAAAAAGGTGCTATCTAGAAGCAAAAAGGTTACTTAACCGTCCCCATAGGAGAACCCTTTGACAATTCCTTTTTGGTTCAAAGTAGAACCCTTTTGGATTCCATGTAGAACCATTTCCAGAGGGTTCTACATGGAACTCAAACTAGTTCTACTTGGAACCAAAAAGCGTTCTCCGCAGAACCCCTTTGGAACCCTTTTTTCTAATTGTGTAGTGGAGGTATGTATAACCCCTTATGATGCCCTGATAACGGGACTGGGCAGAGACCGCTACTATTTGGAACTGACAAGAGTGGTCGACTGAGGTGACGGATTATGACATCGTGGGGCAAGCAGGTGAAAACATATCGTCTGCAACCCAAATGTCACCCTATTCCCTATATAGTGGACTGCTTTTGACCAGGGACATAGGAATCTGGAAAAAGTAGTGAACTATATAGGGAATAGGGTACCAGTAGGGACACATCCTTCGCCTATGACCGGATTAGGCCCCTATGCGTGGCAGGCCGTGGAGACCATGCCTGTGGCTGCCGTCGGTAAACATACAGGCAGCCTCTGGGTCTCTGGGGGCTCCACTAATACATTAGCACAGGAATGTTGAAATGTTCTCACTGTTTGTGTAATCAGCCCTGCTTGGGTTGTGTCCACCTTTGGGATGGGCTGAGGAGAGAATTTAGACTTTATATAAGGTATACTCCACTTGTGGTTTTGCCCACTTGTAGTGAGGACTCTTGTAAACTCAGTGAGTTTAATCGACAAGGCCTTAGCAAAGTTCTTGAGGTCAAGTTCCTAAATCAATGTTTCTCTTGCAACATTTTAGTTATATCACCTTACAGTTAAGCTGTATCTGAAGAGGTGAATCGGAAATAATAATAAAAACATATCAGGCAAGGCCCTGGTGTTTTAGGTAACTCTAGATGTCATGATATGCTACACCTGAGTAGTTGTCTTGACGGACAGGAATTGGGTTGTCTCCCAAATGACACTCTAGTAACTATTTAGTGCACTATTTTTGGCCAGGGCCCATAGGGAATAGGGTGCCATTTAGGATGCACCCACAGTTGGAGCTGATGAGGGTATTCGTGACTGCACACTTACGGGCTGACGGTATCGTGTGCCGTATTCCAGATACATCCCATTCCTGATCTGTGGAGTGGCATGCAAAAGTCCTCCAGTTTGTTATTGAGGGTGAATATGAGGCTTTCCAATTGATGGCTATACATTTTGCAGCAATTGTGTATTTATTTTTTATTTCACCTTTATTTAACCAGGTAGGCTAGTTGAGAACAAGTTCTCATTTACAACTGTGGGAATATTCCAAATAGGGGTGCCTGGCGATATTGGTTCTTTCCACCTCATGAATTGATGTACATTATCCCATATATGAATGGAATTGAGAATAATTGGATTGTCCGTTTTTTTCTTCAACGCCTTGGACCCAAAGTTGTGAATATATTTTAGATAATAAGGTATTGCATTTATGGTTTCAATACTCCTCCATACACAAGGATAGTCTGCTGTCTAAGTGAATGCAGTTGTGCAGCCCAGTAATACAGTCCTTGAGTGGACCAGCCAAAGCCTAGAATCCCATTGAAATTCTGTTGAAAGACTTGAAGATTGCTGTTCACCGTCACTCCCCATCTGGGAATGGGAAAAATCCCCAAATCCAGATGTACAAAGCTGAAACAGACATACCCAAGATGGAATGCTGTAATTGCCACCAAAGGTGCTTATACAAAGTATTGACTTGGGTGTGAATACTTATGTAAATGAGATATGTATGTATTGTATTTTCAATTTGCTAGAGTTTCTAAAAACGTGTTCTCACTTTGTCGTTATGGGGTATTGGGTATAGGTGGTTGAGAAAAATATATTTAATACATTTTGAATTCGAGCTGTAACATAAAATGTGGAATCAAGGGGTATGAATAGTTTCTGAAGGTACTGTACACCTTCATATGAGGTAGTCCAGGACCTACAGCTTTATAGGGTAAGTGTAAAACAGTCAATTTGACTAAGGTCTTTCTATTCCAAATACATTTGGAGAGCTGGACATTTATTCTATTCAAAAAGTTGAATGGAATTTAAACTGGCAGGGCCTGTCAACCTTGGTAGCATATTTATTTTGATTATGTTGACCTTGCTTAACATAGAAATGGGTAGAAATCTCCATCTCTGAACATTGGCTTCTATCTTATTTATTCAGGGAAAAAATGTTGGCGTCCTGGCCAGGAACAACTCCAACACCATCATCAAGTTTGCTGACGACACAACGGTGGTAGGCCTGATCACCAACAATAATGAGTCTGCCTACAGGGAGGAGGTCAGTGAGCTGGCAGTGTGATGCCAGAGCAGCAACCTCACCCTCAATGTCAGTAAGACCAAGGAGCTGATCTTGGACTACAGGAAACAAGGGGGTGAGCACGCCCCCATCCAAATCGACGAGGCTACAGTGGAGCAGGTCAAGAGCTTCAAGTTCCTCAGTGTCCAAATCACTAAAATGTCGGCGAAGAGGATGGCTGACGTTTTAAATGTTCCTGACCGATTGTCCTTTTTTGTATGTTTTTTTGCATTATTTGTAACTTATTTGTTTAGTTATTTTGTACATAATGTTGCTGCCACCGTCTCTTATGACCGAAAATAACTTCTGGACATCAGAACAGAGATTACTCACCACAAACTGGTTGAACCTTTTTCCTTTAACGAGTCCGACAAGAAGGACATACTGCTCTCCTGGGAACAGGCCAAATCCCTGTCATTTGCGTGAAGAAAAGACTGAGGACAAGAGGACACACACATCGGGCTGCTGGGGAATCCGTAGGTTGCTGACATCCACTTGCTAACATGCAATCATTAGAAAATAAAATGGATGACCTACGATTACGATTATCCTAAAAAATGGACATTAAGAACTGTAATATCTTATGTTTCACTGATTCCTGATTGAACAACAACACGGATAATATAGAGCTGGCAGGTTTTTCCATGCACCTGGCAGAACGTAAATGATACTTCTGGTAAGACGAGGTGTGGGTGTGTGTGTATTTTTGTCAATAACAGCTGGTGTGCGATGTCTAATATTAAAGAAGTCTTGAGGTATTGCTCGCCTGAGGTAGAGTACCTTATGATAAGCTGTAGACCACACTATCTACCAAGAGAATTCTCATCTATATTATTCATAGCCATCTATTTACCACCACAGACTGATGCTGGCACTAAGACCGCACTCAGCCAACTCTCTAAGGCCATAAGCAAACAAGAAAATGTTGGCGTCCTGGCCAGCGACGCTCTTGGTGGCCAGTCAAATTTAAATCAGTTTTACCAAATTTTTAACAGCATATCACGTGCAACCAGAGGGAAAAAAACTCTAGACCACGTTTACTCCACACACATACAAATGTTATGCAGGTGAATGAGGACCCAAAAGCGACTTGGCGAAAACAGAGTCTTTATTCCAGTAAAGGAAATAGGCAATACTCCTAGACAAATCAGAGCAGAAAACAAAACATAAAAAACTAATTCCACTCGTAGTGACGAGGACAGACTGGAGACTCGACCATAAACTGTAGGTTGCCTCGGGAAGGCACCGACCGTAGCAGACTCAGACACCTGCTCACACGCAGCATCTGAGGGAAACAAGACACGACAGGGCGAGACAAAGACACAGCACGGCGAACAATATACAAGGATCCGACAGGACAGAAACGGAAGACAAGGGGAGAAATAGGGACTCTAATCAGAGGACAACATAGGGAACAGGTGTAAAAAGACTAAATGAGTGAGTTAGGAGAATGAGGAACAGCTGGGAGCAGGAACGGAACGATAGAGAGAGGAGAGAGAGGGAGGGGGAGAGAGAGGGATAGAAAAAGGGAACGAACCTAATAAGACCAGCAGGGGGAAACGAACAGAAGGGAAAGCATAATGACAAGACAATATATGACAAAACATGACAGTACCCCCCCACTCACCGAGCGCCTCCTGGCGCACTCGAGGAGGAACACTGGCGGCAACGGAGGAAATCATAGATCACAAACGGTCCAGCACGTCCCGAGAAAGAACCCAACTCCTCTCCTCAGGACCGTAACGGAAAACGATAAAAAGGGAAACTAGGGTACTACTCTAAAAAAAAAAATGAGACACGGGTAGAGAACTGAAAGCTTTAGAGCAAACAGGACCAAACAGGCCAGGAGAGTAACAACTAGGGACAGACTGAGACACAGCAAGGGCAGGAACAAGAACAGGAGAGATGCGGTGGCAGGGAACAGACTGAGACCCAGCAAGACCAGGAGCAGAAGCAGAAAAAAAATTACCAGACTTATTCTGCGCGCAGTCCGAACACGCAGCCACGAAACGGCGCGTGTCACGCTCCTGAGTAGGCCACCAAAACCGCTGGCGAATAGAAGCAAGCGTACCCCGAACGCCGGGGTGGCCAGCTAACTTGGCAGAGTGCGCCCACTGAAGAACAGCCAGACGAGTAGAGACAAGAATAAAAAGAAGGTTACTAGGACAAGCGCGCGGCGACGGAGTGTGAGTGAGTGCTTGCTTAACCTGTCTCTCAATACCCCAGACAGTCAACCCGACAACACGCCCAACAGGAAGGATCCCCTCGGGATCGGTAAAAGCCACATCATAGTTACGTTCCGACGGTGACAGGCGATGAGAAAAATACGCACAAGGGTGGACCCCATCGTCAGTATCGGAGCGCTGGGACAGAATGGCTCCCACGCCCACCCCCGACGCGTCAACCTCAACAATAAACTGTTTAGTGACGTCAGGTGCAACAAGGATAGGAGCGGATGCAAAACGCTTCTTGAGGAGCTCAGAACAACAATCATACGACCGGTGAGGAGGAAGGGAGTTGGCTCTGGACCGACTGAAGACCGAGCGCAGATCATGATATTCCTCCGGCACTCCTGTCAAATCACCAGGTTCCTCCTGAGAAGAGGGGACAGAAGAAACAGGAGGGATAGCAGACATTAAACACTTCACATGACAAGAAACGTTCCAGGATAGGATAGAATTACTAGACCAATCAAAAGAAGGATTATGACACACTAGCCAGGGATGACCCAAAACAACAGGTGTAAAAGGTGAACAAAAAATCAAAAAAGAAATGGTCTCACTATGGTTACCAGATACAGTGAGGGTTAAAGGTAGTGTTTCACATAATATACTGGGGAGAGGACTACCATCCAAGGCAAACATGACTGTGGGCTCCCCTAACTGTCTGAGAGGAATGTCATGTTCCCGAGCCCAGGCTTCGTCCATAAAACAGCCCTCCGCCCCAGAGTCTATTAATGCACTGCAGGAAGCTGCCGATCCGGTCCAGCGTAGATGGACCGGTAAGGTAGTACAGGTACTTGACGGAGAGGACCGTCTAGTAGCGCTTATCAGTCGCCCTCCGCTTACTGATGAGCTCTGGCCTTTAACTGGACATGAAATGACAAAATGACCAGCGGAACCGCAATAGAGACAGAGGCGGTTGGTGATTCTCCGTTCCCTCTCCTTAGTCGAAATGCGAATACCCCCCAGCTGCATGGGCTCAATGCCAGAGTCAGTGGGGAAAGATGGTAGTGTCGGAGAGAGGGGAGACACAGTTAACGCGAGCTCTCTTCTATGAGCTCGGTGATGAAGATCTACCCGTCGTTCAATGCGAATAGCGAGTTCAATCAAAGAATCCACGCTGGATGGAACCTCCCGAGAGAGAATCTCATCCTTAACCTTAGCGTGGAGTCCCTCCAGAAAACGAGCGAGCAACGCCGGCTCGTTCCAGTTACTGGAGGCAGCAAGAGTGCGAAACTCTATAGAGTAATCCGTTATGGATCGATTACCTTGACATAGGGAAGACAGGGACCAGGAAGCTTCTTTCCCAAAAACTGAACGATCAAAAACCCTTATCATCTCCTCTTTAAAGTTCAGATAATCGTTAGTACACTCAGCGCTTGCCTCCCAGATAGCTGTGCCCCACTGCCGAGCCCGACCAGTAAGGAGTGATATGACGTAGGCAATCCGAGCTCTCTCTCTTGAGTATGTGTTGGGTTGGAGAGAGAACACTATATCACACTGGGTGAGAAAGGAGCGGCACTCAGTGGGCTGCCCAGAATAACATGGTGGGTTATTAACCCTAGGTTCCGGAGGCTCGGAAGACCCGGAAGTAGCTGGTGGCACGAGACGAAGACTCTGATACTGTCCTGAGAGGTCGGAGACCTGAGCGGCCAGGGTCTCAACGGCATGCCGAGCAGCAGACAATTCCTGCTCGTGTCTGCCGAGCATCGCTCCCTGGAACTCGAGAGTAGAGTAGAGAGAATCCATAGTCGCTGGGTCCATTCTTGGTCGGATCCTTCTGTTATGCAGGTGAATGAGGACCCAAAAGCGACTTGGCGAAAACAGAGTCTTTATTCCAGTAAAGGAAATAGGCAATACTCCTAGACAAATCAGAGCAGAAAACAAAACATAAAAAACTAATTCCACTCGTAGTGACGAGGACAGACTGGAGACTCGACCATAAACTGTAGGTTGCCTCGGGAAGGCACCGACCGTAGCAGACTCAGACACCTGCTCACACGCAGCATCTGAGGGAAACAAGACACGACAGGGCGAGACAAAGACACAGCACGGCGAACAATATACAAGGATCCGACAGGACAGAAACAGAAGACAAGGGGAGAAATAGGGACTCTAATCAGAGGACAAAATAGGGAACAGGTGTAAAAAGACTAAATGAGTGAGTTAGGAGAATGAGGAACAGCTGGGAGCAGGAACGGAACGATAGAGAGAGGAGAGAGAGGGAGGGGGAGAGAGAGGGATAGAAAAAGGGAACGAACCTAATAAGACCAGCAGGGGGAAACGAACAGAAGGGAAAGCATAATGACAAGACAATATATGACAAAACATGACAGTACCCCCCCACTCACCGAGCGCCTCCTGGCGCACTCGAGGAGGAACACTGGCGGCAACGGAGGAAATCATAGATCACAAACGGTCCAGCACGTCCCGAGAAAGAACCCAACTCCTCTCCTCAGGACCGTAACGGAAAACGATAAAAGGGAAACTAGGGTACTACTCTAAAAAAAAAAAAATGAGACACGGGTAGAGAACTGAAAGCTTTAGAGCAAACAGGACCAAACAGGCCAGGAGAGTAACAACTAGGGACAGACTGAGACACAGCAAGGGCAGGAACAAGAACAGGAGAGATGCGGTGGCAGGGAACAGACTGAGACCCAGCAAGACCAGGAGCAGAAGCAGAAAAAAAATTACCAGACTTATTCTGCGCGCAGTCCGAACACGCAGCCACGAAACGGCGCGTGTCACGCTCCTGAGTAGGCCACCAAAACCGCTGGCGAATAGAAGCAAGCGTACCCCGAACGCCGGGGTGGCCAGCTAACTTGGCAGAGTGCGCCCACTGAAGAACAGCCAGACGAGTAGAGACAAGAATAAAAAGAAGGTTACTAGGACAAGCGCGCGGCGACGGAGTGTGAGTGAGTGCTTGCTTAACCTGTCTCTCAATACCCCAGACAGTCAACCCGACAACACGCCCAACAGGAAGGATCCCTCGGGATCGGTAAAAGCCACATCATAGTTACGTTCCGACGGTGACAGGCGATGAGAAAAATACGCACAAGGGTGGACCCCATCGTCAGTATCGGAGCGCTGGGACAGAATGGCTCCCACGCCCACCCCCGACGCGTCAACCTCAACAATAAACTGTTTAGTAACGTCAGGTGCAACAAGGATAGGAGCGGATGCAAAACGCTTCTTGAGGAGCTCAGAACAACAATCATACGACCGGTGAGGAGGAAGGGAGTTGGCTCTGGACCGACTGAAGACCGAGCGCAGATCATGATATTCCTCCGGCACTCCTGTCAAATCACCAGGTTCCTCCTGAGAAGAGGGGACAGAAGAAACAGGAGGGATAGCAGACATTAAACACTTCACATGACAAGAAACGTTCCAGGATAGGATAGAATTACTAGACCAATCAAAAGAAGGATTATGACACACTAGCCAGGGATGACCCAAAACAACAGGTGTAAAAGGTGAACAAAAAATCAAAAAAGAAATGGTCTCACTATGGTTACCAGATACAGTGAGGGTTAAAGGTAGTGTTTCACATAATATACTGGGGAGAGGACTACCATCCAAGGCAAACATGACCGTGGGCTCCCTAACTGTCTGAGAGGAATGTCATGTTCCCGAGCCCAGGCTTCGTCCATAAAACAGCCCTCCGCCCCAGAGTCTATTAATGCACTGCAGGAAGCTGCCGATCCGGTCCAGCGTAGATGGACCGGTAAGGTAGTACAGGTACTTGACGGAGAGGACCGTCTAGTAGCGCTTATCAGTCGCCCTCCGCTTACTGATGAGCTCTGGCCTTTAACTGGACATGAAATGACAAAATGACCAGCGGAACCGCAATAGAGACAGAGGCGGTTGGTGATTCTCCGTTCCCTCTCCTTAGTCGAAATGCGAATACCCCCAGCTGCATGGGCTCAACGCCAGAGTCAGTGGGGAAAGATGGTAGTGTCGGAGAGAGGGGAGACACAGTTAACGCGAGCTCTCTTCTATGAGCTCGGTGATGAAGATCTACCCGTCGTTCAATGCGAATAGCGAGTTCAATCAAAGAATCCACGCTGGATGGAACCTCCCGAGAGAGAATCTCATCCTTAACCTTAGCGTGGAGTCCCTCCAGAAAACGAGCGAGCAACGCAGCGGCTCGTTCCAGTTACTGAAGAGGCAGCAAAAAGAGTGTTCAGAAACTCTGTCTCCTGACCCCTCCTGTCTCAGCCTCCAGTATTTATGCCGTTATGGATCGATTACCTTGACATAGGGAAGACATGGGACCATGGAAGCTTCTTTCCCAAAAACTGAACGATCAAAAACCCTTATCATCTCCTCTTTAAAGTTCAGATAATCGTTAGTACACTCAGCGCTTGCCTCCCAGATAGCTGTGCCCCCCCACTGCCGTCCCCAGCCCGACCAGTAAGGAGCTGGATATGATGTTCTGTAGGCAATCCGAGCTCTCTTGTTTCTGTACAGCACTTTGAGATATCAGCTGATGTACGAAGGGCTATATAAATAAATTTGATTTGATTTTGATTTGATTTGTTAGTACACTCAGCGCTTGCCTCCAGATAGCTGTGCCCACTGCCGAGCCCGACCAGTAAGGAGTGATAGTATGTGTTGGGTTGGAGAGAGAACACTATATCACACTGGGTGAGAAAGGAGCGGCACTCAGTGGGCTGCCCAGAATAACATGGTGGGTTATTAACCCTAGGTTCCGGAGGCTCGGAAGACCCGGAAGTAGCTGGTGGCACGAGACGAAGACTCTGATACTGTCCTGAGAGGTCGGAGACCTGAGCAGCCAGGGTCTCAACGGCATGCCGAGCAGCAGACAATTCCTGCTCGTGTCTGCCGAGCATCGCTCCCTGGAACTCGAGAGTAGAGTAGAGAGAATCCATAGTCACTGGGTCCATTCTTGGTCGGATCCTTCTGTTATGCAGGTGAATGAGGACCCAAAAGCGACTTGGCGAAAACAGAGTCTTTATTCCAGTAAAGGAAATAGGCAATACTCCTAGACAAATCAGAGCAGAAAACAAAACATAAAAAACTAATTCCACTCGTAGTGACGAGGACAGACTGGAGACTCGACCATAAACTGTAGGTTGCCTCGGGAAGGCACCGACCGTAGCAGACTCAGACACCTGCTCACACGCAGCATCTGAGGGAAACAAGACACGACAGGGCGAGACAAAGACACAGCACGGCGAACAATATACAAGGATCCGACAGGACAGAAACGGAAGACAAGGGGAGAAATAGGGACTCTAATCAGAGGACAAAATAGGGAACAGGTGTAAAAAGACTAAATGAGTGAGTTAGGAGAATGAGGAACAGCTGGGAGCAGGAACGGAACGATAGAGAGAGGAGAGAGAGGGAGGGGGAGAGAGAGGGATAGAAAAAGGGAACGAACCTAATAAGACCAGCAGGGGGAAACGAACAGAAGGGAAAGCATAATGACAAGACAATATATGACAAAACATGACAACAAAGCTCTCCCTCACCCTCCATTTGGCAAATCTGACCATAATTATATCCTCCTGATTCCTGCTCTGATGCTTTTTTCTAGTATTACATTGATATTGATTATTGCATTGTTGGGTTTGCAAGAAAGGAATTCCAATGCACTTGTGCTTGAAAATACTTGAAAATAATAGATTTTATTTTTCTCCTCCAGATTGTATAGCACCAGTACTCCCAGGTATTTCACATCTCTGTCCATTTCCACTTATACTGAACAAAAATATAAAGTGCTTTCATGTAAAGTGTTGGTCCAATGTGACAGAATATTTGAAGATAAATACACAACTCAGAGGACTAAAGGTCAAGAGGGAATTAACGATCAATGGGAATAGTTGTTTTAGGCAATGAATGAATCATGGGTTAGAGACATGAGAGGAATTTCAGTCCCGAACTCATAGCTACATGTGGCAAGTTCTCATTGGACCGAACTGTCTATATACTGTACATTGAGCCTGAAACGGGATACTTGTTATTTGGCCATTGGCCCAATTTTACTGCAAGGAATTGTAATTGGTCAACCACAGGCTAGGGTTGGGTTATAAATTACATCCTGACGATTTGTTCTGTGGAGAATCACTGAGGACAGGGAAGAATGGCCATATACTTCCAAACATAACAACTATGATTTGTTCTCTTTAAATTAACCTATTTTTCTCCCCCTGATTTTCTTTGGGGTCTGTGTTATTGAAGAATAAGATCAACTGCTAACAAATGTTTCATGAGCTGAAATAAAATATCCCAGAAATGTTCTGTATGCAGAAAAAGCTTATTTCTCTCAAATGTTATGCACACATTTGTTTATATCCCTGTTAGTGAACATTTCTCATTTGCCAAGATAATCCATCCACCTGACATTTGTGACATGTCAAGAAGCTGATTAAACAGCATGATCATTACACAGGTGCACCTTGTGCTGGGGACAATAAAATGTTGACTGCAGGAATGTCCACCAGAGCTGTTGCCAGAGAATTGAAAATGTATTTATATACCATAAGCCGCCTCCAACTTTGTTTTAGAGAATTCGGAAGTACGTCCAACCAGCCTCACAACTGCAGATCATGTGTAACCACGCCAGCCCAGGACCTACACATCCTGCTTCTTCCCCTGCAGGATTGTCTCAGACCAGCCACCCAGACAGCTGATGAAATTGAGGAGTATTTCTGTCTGTAATAAAGCCCTTTGGTGGGGAAACCCATTCTGATTGGCTGGGCCTGGCTCCCAAGTGGGTGGGCCTATGCCCTTGAAGGCCAACCCATGGCTGCACCCCTGTCCAGTCATGTGAAATCCATAGATTACGCCCTAATTCCTTTATTTCAATTGAGCGATTTCCTTATATGAACTGTAACTCGGTAAAATCATTGAAATTGTTGCATTTTTATTTATGTTTATTTCTGAAATGTAAGTGTTTTTGGACAATGTTTTCATGATTTTAGTCTTTGTCCTCACTGGGTATAATTTAGTGGTTAATCTATGCCACATCTATGCTCACCCTTCTTTCAAATACATTGCATCACCAAGACGGATGTCTTTTAATATTAAATGTCAAGATATCTAGAAAGCCAATCGTCTAAGTTGATCTCTTATCTTTGACACTACAGATGAAGTCAATCATATCCTAACAATCTGTTTTCATGGTTGAGGTGAGGCAGTGCTGCCTGTACATGCCTTCTGTTTTAACAGACGTATTTGCGTCAAATGACTACAGAATTATGCATGACTGACTGTGTCGGTGAAAGGGGCATTTTTCTGTAATCTTCAGTTAGTTCAATTTTCTCTATAGAAACATACTACATACAGTTCTTAAGTTGATTAGTCTATACATGTGCCACTCTTAAAAAGCCGGCCATGTGGACAGGTCATTACTCAAATCTCTCTGTCAGGGGTACACATACTATTTGACATCCAAATCTCCTAGGTGGCAAAGGTCCGGATGGATATTGTAATTTATTGGCATAGTAACAAACCCCCACCTCACAACCTACATGACCCTAAACTGTTCACAACCCTTTTGTTGGCAGAGAGAAAATGTAATCGTTTCAATGCTTATTTCCTTTAATTCTACACATTTTCCATGTCTTGTGGATTCATGTGATACCAGGAATTGAATCCCGACCGAATCCACCCCCCCATCAAAAACTCACAAATAAATGTCTTGATCTTTTGACTGATTTTCCCAATCAGGGGGCATGCTCAGTAACTACTGTACGTCCCAAATGGCACCCTATTCCCTAAATAGTGCTCTAATTTTGACTATGTTAAAACACTGTGATGTCATGCCAAGAGAAAGTGCTTGAGAGGAATATGGCTTCAAATCAGCCTCTAAAGTCCAGATGTGTCTCGACTCCCGCCGAAGTTGGTCCCTCTCCTTGTTCGGGCGCCGTTCGGCGGTCAACATCACGGGTCCCGGTGGAGGACATATTGGACCCTTCAATGCTGCGGGAGTTCCACCGTCTTCATCCGGATCGCGCTGTACCTCGCCCTCCGGGGGGGGGGTATTCACCTTGCCCTCTGTGTGGGGTATTGTTAATTGTCTAGGTTGGCACGCTTCCAGCTGGGTTGCGCCGGGTTTTATTTGTACCTGTGATTTGTGGCAGCCGGTACTCTGTACTTGGTTGTTGTCTTTTGTGCTGCATCACTTGTTCTTTGGGCATTTGTTTTTGTGACATGGTTGCTTTCTGTTTTTACATTTGCCTCAGTAAAGTGTTTCTTTGTTCACTCATCTCTGCTCTCCTGCGCCTGAATTCCATGCACCCGCTACACCCACTGCATGACAAGATGGCACTGTCGAACAAGCTGAAACATCATTGAGTAAGCAAACATTGGGTTGAGAGTGCAGAGGATTGGTCCCGCAAGCAGAGGATGAGCGCATTGACCGATTGAGAGTGCAGAATGTGGTTGAGGGAGCAGAGGATGGGTCCTTTGAGCACACTTGCTGCGGGGGCGCTCAAATTAAACTTGAGTTTGCTAGTGTGGCTTTGAGCATGCAGAACATAATTGCCACACACAAAATATTAATTTGAGAGCAGAGATTTTGGTTTTGCAGAGAAACTACATGTCAAGACAAGGTTTGTGCATGAAATGGCAGCAGGCTGTTTAATACTGAGCCATACTGACTGACGAGCGGCGTGGATTGGTACAACTCAGCTCAGTCTCAGTCTCACATAGTATTTTATCACATATTTGGCTAAGTGATTATCAATAGTTGCCTCTTTTAAACCCGCAGCACTCTTAAAATGGACTGTTGCCACTATTTCAACACTCTAAAGTTTCAGAAACTGTTTAAATAATGTCTGTGAGTATAACAGAACTCATATGGCAAAAACCTGAGAAAAATCCATCCAGGAAGTGGGAAATCTGAGGTTTGTAGTTTTTTTAAAATGATTGCCTATCCAATATCCTGTGTCTATGGGGTCAGATTGCAATTTCTAAGGCTTCCAGTAGATGTCAACAGTCTTTAGAAGTTGTTTCAGGCTTGTATTCTGAAAGGGGATCGAATAAGAGCTGTTTCAACAAGTGGCCAGGCTGAAAGCCTTTAGTTTAGTCTCGCGGAGTGGCAATGAGCGCAAGGTTCGTTCCCTTTCCTTTCCCTTCCCTTTCCTTTCTAAAACAGTATTGTCCGGTTGGAATATTATTGAAGATTTATAATAAAAACATCATAAAGATTGATTATATACATCGTTTGACATGTTTCTACGAACTTTAATGGAACTTATTTGACTTTTTATCTTTTTATTTGTGCCTGCGCTTTGTGCATTTGGATTACTGGACTGAACGCGCAAACAAAAAGGAGGTATTTGGACATAAAGATGAACTTTATTGAACAAACATGGAGACCTGGGAGTGCCATCAGATGAAGATCATCAAAGGTAAGTGATTCATTTTAATGCTATTTTTGACTTTTGTGACACCTCTCCTTCTTTGGAAAATGGCTGTATGGTTTTCTGTGGCTAGGCGCTGACCTAACATAATCGCATGGTGTGCTTTCGCGATGAGGGCCTGGTCAAAGAGGCCATAAAGCCTTTTTGAAATCGGACACAGCAGCTGGATTAACAAGATGTTTATCTTTAATCCTATGTGTAACACTTGTATCTTTCATCAATGTTTATGAGGAGTATTTCTGTAATTTGATGTGGCTCTCTGCAATTTCACCTGATGTTTGTTTGAGACAATGCATTTCTGAACATAACGCGCCAATTTCAAATGAGGTTTTTGGACATAAAGATTAACTTTATCGAACAAACAAACATGTATTGTCCAACATGGAGTCCTGGGAGTGCCATCCGGTGAAGATCATCAAAGGTTAGCAATGAATTTTAATGCTATTTTTGACTTTTGTGACACCTCTCCTTCTTTGGAAAATGCCTGTATGGTTTTCTGTGCCTAGGCGCTGACCTAACATAATCTAGCATGGTGTGCTCTCGACCGTAAAGCCTTTTTGAAATCAGACACTAGCTGGAATAACAAGATGTTTATCTTTAAAATGGTGTATAATACTTGTATGTTTGAGAAATTTTAATAATGAGATTTCTGTTGTTTGAATTTGGTGCCCTGCAATTTCACTGGCTGTTGGCGAGGTGGGACACTCACATCCCGAACAATCCCAGAGAGGTTAACTTCTTGGTGACAGGGGGCAGTATTTTCACGTCCGGATGAAATGCATGCCCAAATTCAACTGCCTGCTACTCATCCCCAGAATATAGGATATGCATATTATTAGTAGATTTGGATGGAAAACACTCTGAAGTTTCTAAAACTGTTTGAATCATGTCTGTGAGTATAACATAACTTATTTAGCAGGCGAAACCCGAGGACAAACCATTCAGATTTGTTTTTTTGAGGTCACTCTCTTTTCAATGGGATTTCATTGGGAATCCAGCTTTCTAAGGGACCTTCTTGCAGTTCCTATCACTTCCACTGGATGTCAAAAGTCTTTAGAAATTGTCTGAGGTTTTTCCTTTGTGTGATGAAGAAGTACGGCCATCTTGAACGAGGGTCACTTGAAGTTGTCATGTTTTGTCTTAGATTGTCTTGTCATTATGCTTTCCCTTCTGTTCGTTTCCCCCTGCTGGTCTTATTAGGTTCGTTCCCTTTTTCTATCCCTCTCTCTCCCCCTCCCTCTCTCTCCTCTCTCTATCGTTCCGTTCCTGCTCCCAGCTGTTCCTATTCCCCTAATCATCATTTAGTCTTCCCACACCTGTTCCTTATCTTTTCCCCTGATTAGAGTCCCTATTTCTTCCCTTGTTTTCCGTTCCTGTCCTGTCGGATCCTTGTCTATTATTCACCGTGCTGTGTCTATGTATTGCCCTGTCGTGTCGTGTTTCCCTCAGATGCTGCGTGGTGAGCAGGTGTCTGAGTCTGCTACGTTCAAGTGCCTTCCTGAGGCAACCTGCAGTTCTTGATCAAGTCTCCAGTCTGTTCTCGTCATTACGAGTAGTATTATGCCTTTTGTTTGTAAAGTAACTTTACTGGATTAAAAACTCTGTTTTCGCCAAGTCGCTTTTGGGTCCTCATTCACCTGCATAACAGAAGGATCCGACCAAGGAATGGACCCAGCGACTACAGATGCTCGTAACACTGCCGTCGAGATCCAAGGAGCCATGCTCGGCAGACACGAGCAGGAATTGTCTGCTGCTCGCCATGCCGTGGAGAACCTGGCCGCTCAGGTTTCCGACCTCTCTGGACAGTTCCAGAGTCTTCGTCTCGTGCCACCTGTTACTTCCTGGCCTGCCGAGCCTCCGGAACCTAGGGTTAATAACCCACCTTGCTACTCCGGGCAGCCCACGGAGTGCCGCTCCTTTCTCACCCAGTGTGATATTGTGTTCTCTCTCCAACCCAACACATACTCTAGCGAGAGAGCTCGGGTTGCTTACGTCATTTCACTCCTTACTGGCCGGGCTCGAGAGTGGGGCACAGCTATCTGGGAGGCAAGGGCTGATTGTTCTAACAATTACCAGAGCTTTAAAGAGGAGATGATTCGGGTTTTTGACCGTTCAGTTTTTGGTAGGGAGGCTTCTAGGGCCCTGGCTTCCCTATGCCAAGGTGATCGATCCATAACGGATTACTCTATAGAGTTTCGCACTCTTGCTGCCTCTAGTGACTGGAACGAGCCGGCGCTGCTCGCTCGTTTTCTGGAGGGACTCCACGCAGTGGTCAAAGATGAGATTCTCTCTCGGGAGGTTCCTTCCAGTGTGGACTCTTTGATTGCTCTTGCCATCCGCATAGAACGACGGGTAGATCTTCGTCACCAAGCTCGTGGAAGAGAGCTCGCGTCAACGGTGTTTCCCTGCTCCGCATCGCAACCATCTCCCTCCTCTGGCTCAGAGACTGAGCCCATGCAGCTGGGAGGTATTCGCATCTCGACCAAGGAGAGGGAACGGAGGATGACCAACCGCCTGTGCCTCTATTGCGGATTTGATGGACATTTTGTCAATTCATGTCCAGTTAAAGGCCAGAGCTCATCAGTAAGCGGAGGGCTACTGGTGAGCGCTACTACTCAGGTCTCTTCATCTAGATCCTGTACTACTATGTCGGTCCATCTACGCTGGACCGGTTCGGGTGCTACATGCAGTGCCTTGATTGACTCTGGGGCTGAGGGTTGTTTCATGGACGAAGCATGGGCTCGGAAACATGACATTCCTTTCAGACAGTTAGACAAGCCTACGCCCATGTTTGCCTTAGATGGTAGTCATCTTCCCAGTATCAGATTTGAGACACTACCTTTAACTCTCACAGTATCTGGTAACCACAGTGAGACTATTTCTTTTTTGATTTTTCGTTCACCTTTTACACCTGTTGTTTTGGGTCATCCCTGGCTAGTATGTCATAATCCTTCTATTAATTGGTCTAGTAATTCTATCCTATCCTGGAACGTTTCTTGTCATGTGAAGTGTTTAATGTCTGCCATCCCTCCCATTTCTTCTGTCCCCACTTCTCAGGAGGAACCTGGCGATTTGACAGGAGTGCCGGAGGAATATCATGATCTGCGCACGGTCTTCAGTCGGTCCCGAGCCAACTCCCTTCCTCCTCACCGGTCGTATGATTGTAGTATTGATCTCCTTCCGGGGTCCACTCCTCCTCGGGGTAGACTATACTCTCTGTCGGCTCCCGAACGTAAGGCTCTCGAGGATTATTTATCTGTGTCTCTTGACGCCGGTACCATAGTGCCTTCTTCCTCTCCGGCCGGGGCGGGGTTCTTTTTTGTTAAGAAGAAGGACGGTACTCTGCGCCCCTGCGTGGATTATCGAGGGCTGAATGACATAACGGTTAAGAATCGTTATCCGCTTCCCCTTATGTCATCAGCCTTCGAGATTCTGCAGGGAGCCAGGTGCTTTACTAAGTTGGACCTTCGTAACGCTTACCATCTCGTGCGCATCAGAGAGGGGGACGAGTGGAAAACGGCGTTTAACACTCCGTTAGGGCATTTTGAGTACCGGGTTCTGCCGTTTGGTCTCGCCAATGCGCCAGCTGTTTTTCAGGCATTAGTTAATGATGTTCTGAGAGACATGCTGAACATCTTTGTTTTTGTCTATCTTGACGATATCCTGATTTTTTCACCGTCACTCGAGATTCATGTTCAGCACGTTCGACGTGTTCTACAGCGCCTTTTAGAGAATTGTCTCTACGTAAAGGCTGAGAAGTGCTCTTTTCATGTCTCCTCCGTTACTTTTCTCGGTTCCGTTATTTCCGCTGAAGGCATTCAGATGGATTCCGCTAAGGTCCAAGCTGTCAGTGATTGGCCCGTTCCAAGGTCACGTGTCGAGTTGCAGCGCTTTTAGGTTTCGCTAATTTCTATCGGCGTTTCATTCGTAATTTCGGTCAAGTTGCTGCCCCTCTCACAGCTCTTACTTCTGTCAAGACGTGTTTTAGGTGGTCCGGTTCCGCCCAGGGAGCTTTTGATCTTCTAAAAGAACGTTTTACGTCCGCTCCTATCCTCGTTACTCCTGACGTCACTAGACAATTCATTGTCGAGGTTGACGCTTCAGAGGTAGGCGTGGGAGCCATTCTATCCCAGCGCTTCCAGTCTGACGATAAGGTTCATCCTTGCGCTTATTTTTCTCATCGCCTGTCGCCATCTGAGCGCAACTATGATGTGGGTAACCGTGAACTGCTCGCCATCCGCTTAGCCCTAGGCGAATGGCGACAGTGGTTGGGGGGCGACCGTTCCTTTTGTCGTTTGGACAGACCATAAGAACCTTGAGTACATCCGTTCTGCCAAACGACTTAATGCCCGTCAAGCTCGTTGGGCGTTGTTTTTCGCTCGTTTCGAGTTTGTGATTTCTTACCGTCCGGGTAGCAAAAACACCAAGCCTGATGCCTTATCCCGTCTGTTTAGTTCTTCTGTGGCTTCTACTGATCCCGAGGGGATTCTTCCTTATGGGCGTGTTGTCGGGTTGACAGTCTGGGGAATTGAAAGACAGGTTAAGCAAGCACTCACGCACACTGCGTCGCCGCGCGCTTGTCCTAGTAACCTCCTTTTCGTCCCTGTTTCCACTCGTCTGGCTGTTCTTCAGTGGGCTCACTCTGCCAAGTTAGCTGGTCATCCCGGTGTTCGAGGCACTCTTGCGTCTATTCGCCAGCGCTTTTGGTGGCCGACTCAGGAGCGTGACACGCGCCGTTTCGTGGCTGCTTGTTCGGACTGCGCGCAGACTAAGTCGGGTAACTCTCCTCCTGCCGGTCGTCTCAGACCGCTCCCCATTCCTTCTCGACCATGGTCTCACATCGCCCTAGACTTCATTACCGGTCTGCCTTTGTCTGCGGGGAAGACTGTGATTCTTACGGTTGTCGATAGGTTCTCTAAGGCGGCACATTTCATTCCCCTCGCTAAACTTCCTTCCGCTAAGGAGACGGCACAAATCATCATCGAGAATGTGTTCAGAATTCATGGCCTCCCGTTAGACGCCGTTTCAGACAGAGGTCCGCAATTCACGTCACAGTTTTGGAGGGAGTTCTGTCGTTTGATTGGTGCGTCCGTCAGTCTCTCTTCCGGGTTTCATCCCCAGTCTAACGGTCAAGCAGAGAGGGCCAATCAGACGATTGGTCGCATACTACGCAGCCTTTCTTTCAGAAACCCTGCGTCTTGGGCAGAACAGCTCCCCTGGGCAGAATACGCTCACAACTCGCTTCCTTCGTCTGCTACCGGGTTATCTCCGTTTCAGAGTAGTCTGGGTTACCAGCCTCCTCTGTTCTCATCCCAGCTTGCCGAGTCCAGCGTTCCCTCCGCTCAAGCGTTTGTCCAACGTTGTGAGCGCACCTGGAGGAGGGTGAGGTCTGCACTTTGCCGTTACAGGGCACAGACTGTGAGAGCCGCCAATAAACGCAGGATTAAGAGTCCAAGGTATTGTTGCGGCCAGAGAGTGTGGCTTTCCACTCGCAACCTTCCTCTTACGACAGCTTCTCGTAAGTTGACTCCGCGGTTCATTGGTCCGTTCCGTGTCTCCCAGGTCATCAATCCTGTCGCTGTGCGACTGCTTCTTCCGCGACATCTTTGTCCCGTCCATCCTGTCTTCCATGTCTCCTGTGTCAAGCCCTTTCTTCGCACCCCTGTTCGTCTTCCCTCCCCCCCTCCCGTCCTTGTCGAGAGCGCACCTATTTACAAGGTACGTAAGATCATGGACATGCGTTCTCGGGGACGGGGTCACCAATACTTAGTGGATTGGGAGGGTTACGGTCCTGAGGAGAGGAGTTGGGTTCCGTCTCGGGACGTGCTGGACCGTTCACTTATTGATGATTTCCTCCGTTGCCGCCAGGATTCCTCCTCGAGTGCGCCAGGAGGCGCTCGGTGAGTGGGGGGGTACTGTCATGTTTTGTCTTAGATTGTCTTGTCATTATGCTTTCCCTTCTGTTCGTTTCCCCCTGCTGGTCTTATTAGGTTCGTTCCCTTTTTCTATCCCTCTCTCTCCCCCTCCCTCTCTCTCCTCTCTCTATCGTTCCGTTCCTGCTCCCAGCTGTTCCTATTCCCCTAATCATCATTTAGTCTTCCCACACCTGTTCCTTATCTTTTCCCCTGATTAGAGTCCCTATTTCTTCCCTTGTTTTCCGTTCCTGTCCTGTCGGATCCTTGTCTATTATTCACCGTGTTGTGTCTATGTATTGCCCTGTCGTGTCGTGTTTCCCTCAGATGCTGCGTGGTGAGCAGGTGTCTGAGTCTGCTACGTTCAAGTGCCTTCCCGAGGCAACCTGCAGTTCTTGATCAAGTCTCCAGTCTGTTCTCGTCATTACGAGTAGTATTATGCCTTTTGTTTGTAAAGTAACTTTACTGGATTAAAAACTCTGTTTTCGCCAAGTCGCTTTTGGGTCCTCATTCACCTGCATAACAGAAGTGTACTGTTAGATAGGGGCGCGTGACCAGAAAGCTAGCTACAGTTTATTTTCCTCCTGTATTGAACACAGATCATCCAGTCTTCAATTTTATTGATTTATTTACGTTAAAAATACCTAAAGTTGTATTACAAAAGTAGTTTGAAATGTTTTGGCAAAATTTACAGGTAACTTTTGAGATATTTTGTTGTCACGTTTCGCAAGTTGGAACCGGTGTTTTTTTGGATCAAACGCACCAAATAAATGACATTTTGGATATATATCGACGGAATTAATCGAATAAAAGGACCATTTGTGATGTTTATAGGACATATTGGAGTGCCAACAAAAGAAGCTCGTCAAAGGTAAGGCATGAATTATATTTTTATTTCTACGTTTTGTGTCGCGCCTGCTTTCTTATCTTTGTTTACTATGGTGATTTCCTCAGATAATAGCATCATTTGCTTTCGCCGAAAAGCCTTTTTGAAATCTGACATGTTGGCAGGATTCACAACAAGTGTAGCTTTAATTTTTTTATCCTTCGTGTGTGATTTCATGAAAGTCAGATTTTTATAGGAATTTATTTGAATTTGGCGCTCTGCATTTTCACTGGCTTTTGGCCAGCTAGCGTCCCATGTATCCCAGAGAGGTTAACGATATTACTGTCAAGAATCGTTACTCCTCTGCATTTGAACCTCTCCATGGGGCCCCATATTTTCCATGTTGGACCTTTGTAATGCCTACAATCTGGTTCGGATACGTGATTGGGATGAGTGGAAGACAGTCTTCAACACAGCCAGTGGACATTTATGAGTACCAAGTCATGCTATTTGGACTCACCAACGCCACCGCTGATTTCCAGGCTTTGGTTGATGACATGCTTCGGGACATGCTTAACCGGTTTGTGTTCGTGTACCTTGATGACATCCTGTTTTTTCCCCGATCTGCACAGTAACATATTCTTCATGTCAGACATGTCCTTCAGTGCCTCCTGGAGATCCAACTGTTTGTGAAAGTCGAGAAGTGAGTTCCACCGCTCTTCAATCACCTTTCTGGGATAAATCATTGTTGAGGGCAATGTTCAGATGGATCCTGGAAAGGTGAAAGCAGTGGTGGATTGGCCTCAACCAACGTCCAGGGTGCAGATGCAACGGTTTCTTGGTTTTGAAAACTTCTACCGCCATTTCATTCGGGACTACGGCAACCTGGCGGCTCCCCTCTCGGCACTCACCTCTTTCAAGGTTCAGTTCAAATGGTCTCCAGCTGTCGACAAAGCCTTTGTGGATCTGAAACATTGGTTCACAACAACACCCATTCTCATCCATCCGAGCCCCTCGCGTCAAATTGTGGTGGAAATGGATGCTTTGGATGTTGGAGTGGGGGCCCTTCTGTCCCAGTGATCTGCTCAGGACCAGAAGCTTCATCCCTGTGCCTTCCTGTCCCATCGTCTCAATCATAACCTGGAATATCCCCGTACAGCCAAGTGCCCCAACTACAGGCAGGATCGGTGGGACCAACTGTTCACCAGATTTAACTTCACCATCTCCTACTGCCCAGGGTCAAAGAATGTGAAGCCTCTCCCGCCTATACAGTTCCTCTTCCACACCCTCGACCTCAAACCATTCTCCCTACCTCATGCCTTGCCACTGTGGATTGGGGTATTGAGAACCTGGTCCACGAGGCACAATGCTCCTTGCCTGGACCTGAAGGAGGCCCGGCTAACAGGCTGATTGTCCCTAATCCAGTCCGGTCCCGGGTCCTGGAATGGGCTCAATCCTCCAGGCTAACCTGTCCTCCAGGGCTCCTTCTGCCAAGGAGACGGCCCAGCTTATGGTGGGCCGGCTCCATGGACTCCCGGTAGACATGGTCTCTTATCGGGGTTCTCGTCTCAGTTCTGGAAGGCATTCTGCAACCTTATTGGGTCGTCGGCCAGCCTGTCATCCGGATTCCATTCCCAAACTTACAGTCTGTCTGAGCGAGGCAACCAAGACCTGGAAACCACATTGAGTTGCCTAGTCTCAACCAATCCCACTACCTGGAACCAACAATTGATCTGGGTGGAGTATGCCCAGAACACCCTTCTCTGTTCTGCCATGGGACTCTCCCCTTTTGAGTGCTCCATGGGATATCCGTCTCCACTTTTCCCAAAACAAGAGCAGGAGGACAGCGTACCCTCGGGCCAGATGTTTGTCCGCTGCTGTCGATGTATCCTGGAGAAGAGCCAGGGCAGCTATTCTCAAGACCAACTCTAGGTATCGTCGACAAGCCGACCATCGCCGGACCCCAGCTCCCCGCTACCGCATCGGGCAGAGGGTATGGATTTCCACTCGGGAAGTCCCGCAAACTGTCACCCCGGTTCATTGGTCCTTTTTCTATCTCCTGAGTTCCACTGCTGCCCGTCTTGTGTTACCCCTTACCCTCCGTATCCACCCTCCAGAATGAAGCCAGTGTCTCACTGTCCTTTGTCTCCTTTTCCAGGTCCATCCCCCCTCAGGTATTCGATGGCCAGCCAGCATATACTGTGAGACGCCTCCTGGAGGTTTGACCACGGGGCAGGGGTTTCCAGTACCTGATTGACTGGGAGGGTTATGGCCCAGAGGAGAGGTGCTAGGTACCTGCTAAGGACATCTTGGACCAGGCCCTCATCGCCAATTTCCACCACCGACACCCCGGTCACCCAGGTATGCACCCAGGTAGGACGCCAGGTGGCATCCCTGGTGGGGGGTACTGTCACGCCTTGATCTGTTTCACCTGTCCTTGTGATTGTCTCCACCCCCTCCAGGTGTCGCTGATTTTGTCAAATATTTCCCCCCCCCCAGGGTATATATCCCTGTGTTTCCTGTCTCTCTGTGCCAGTTCGTCTTGTATGTTTCCAAGTCAACCAGCATTTTTCCCGTTCTCCTGCTTTTTGCATTCTCCTTTATCTCGTCCTCCCGGTTTTGACCCTTGCCTGTTTTCTGGACTTTTTACCCACCTACCTGACCATTCTGCCTGCCTTGACCACGAACCTGTCTGCCACTCTGTACCTCCTGGACTCCGATCTGCTTTTGACCTTTTTGCTTGTCCACAACCATTCTCTTGCCTACCACTTTGGATTAATAAACATTGTAAGACTTCAACCATCTGCCTCCTGTGTCTGCACCTGGGTCTCGCCTTGTGCCTTGATACTGGGACACGTTCCAGCATTACCGCTGTCTGGAGAACAGCCAGAGCGTGGTCAAGACCCCCTCCACAGACATCTGCTGCAACTTCATCTTTAGCTTGTCAGCTGTACTGCACCAGGGAGAAAAAGGTATTACCTTTCCTCGATTCCTTTCTTAATTTTCCCGTGCCTCCTCCCAAAACCCCATCGGAGAAGAGGAACTCTCCTCAGACCTCCAATGGGTTTTGAGAAGGATGCAAAAGAGGATGTGAGTAGTTGATCTGAGATGAATCTTGACAGAGAAAAAAATCTAACATTATTTGCCACATGCGCCGAATACAACAAGAGTAGACTACACCGTGAATACTGAATAGAACAAGAGTAGACTACACCGTGAATACTGAATACAACAAGAGTAGACTACACCGTGAATGCTGAATACAACAAGAGTAGACTACACCGTGAAATGCTGAATACAACAAGAGTAGACTACACCGTGAATGCTGAATACAACAAGAGTAGACTACACCGTGAAATGCTGAATACAACAAGAGTAGACTACACCGTGAATGCTGAATACAACAAGAGTAGACTACACCGTGAATGCTGAATACAACAAGAGTAGACTATACCGTGAATGCTGAATACAACAAGAGTAGACTACACCGTGAATGCTGAATACAACAAGAGTAGACTACACCGTGAATGCTGAATACAACAAGAGTAGACTACACCGTGAATGCTGAATACAACAAGAGTAGACTTCACCGTAAATGCTTACTTACAAGCACTTAACCAACAGTGCAGTTCAAGAAGTAGAAAATATTTACCAAGTAGGCTAAAATAAAAAGTCATAATAAGAATAACAATAACGAGGCTATATACAGGGGGCACCAGTACCGAGTCAGTGTGCAGGGGTACAGGATAGTTGAGATCATGTCATTGTTTAAGGTCTTATGTTGAATGATACATTTGTATCTGTTTGCACATATATCTTTGATCTACTAGTGCTCTTTCCACAAATGGCTCTGGCTTGTTGATCACTGATATCTGATCTAATGAGACCCCCTATGCGATTTGACTCCTGTATTACTGCCTGTACTCAATTTAACATGGTAGTTCCCAATCAGACAATTACTAGAAAACAAATCTGTTTTCCTCCGTTAAATGTTTGGTGAATGCATACAGTTGCTTTGTCCTCAGTACTCCTTTGAATGCTGTGTGTACCATGATGACATGTTTAGTTGGTTAATCATGTTAATTTCATTGTACATTCTATTATTTGGTACTGATAATGTAACCAGTTCTCTCCTTTGTGTCTCCATATAATAAAAAATCCCCATATGCCGTGTGTGCCATTGAGCTTAATAAATAACCTAAATATTGGATCCTGCCTTCATCTCAGTTCCTGCACTTTCTCTTAACTATTCCACTAGTCCTTTCTTTCAATGGTATCATTGTTATGCCGTTATGTGTGTACCCACATGTTATTCCCAACAATGGAGTCATTATATTTAGCTATATTAAATGTTGGCCAGGACCTAGTGTATGATGAATGAACTTATTAGATCACAGCCCCAGTATGTCCATACTCCATCTGGGCTACAATATCCAGGCCCTTCTACTGCCGGTACGGGCCGCCGATCCTCTACGACTGGAATACCGACATAATCTTCCTGAGGATTACAACAGGCCCCTCAGGCACGTTTCCTGCTGAAGGCCCATTCTGCTAACCTGCTAGGCCTGCTAGCTACCTAGAGCTACTTGGAACCCTACTAATTCCACGACTGGTCTATCGATGTCACCGCATGAAGAAGCAAAATCAGACTTAACCCCATCGCGACGTCCCCCAAAGGCTAACTTGCTAGCACCAGTCTGCTAACTGCTAGCTTGCCTGCCCCGGTCTGCTAACTTCTAGCTTGCCTGCCCCGGTCTGCTAACTGCTATCGTGCCTGCCCCAGTCTGCTAACTAATAGGCCCCTGCTAACTGCTTGCTTGCTAACGCGGTCTGCTCACTGCTAGCTTGTTTAGCCCCGGCCTACTAACTGTTAGCATCGGCCTGCTAACTGTCTGAATCGCCGCATCCCCAGTCGGCGCAAACACTCACTGGACCCATATGTTCACTTGGCTAAGCATGCCTCTCTCTAATATCAATATGCCTCGTACATTATTGTCCTGGTTAATGATTACTGTCTTATTTCACTGTAGAGCCTCAAGCCCTGCTCAATATGCCGTAACCAACCATGTTGTCCCACCTCCTACATATGCGATGACATCACCTGGTTTAAGCATCTCTAGAGTCTATATCTCTCTCATCATTACTCAATGCCTAGGTTTACCTCCAATGTACTCACATCCTGCCTTATCTTTGTCTGAACACTATGACTTGAATCTATGCTATCGTGCCCAGAAACCAGCTCCTTTTAATCTCTATTCCGAACGTGCTAGACGTCCAGCTTGTATAGCATTTAGGTGTACCCTTATCCTACTTTTCCTCTGTTCCTCTGGTGATGTAGAGGTTAATCCAGGTCCTGCAGTGCCTAGCTCCACTCCCACTCCCCAGGTGCTATCATTTGTTGACTTCTTTAACTGTAAAAGCCTTGGTTTCATGCATGTTAACATTAGAATCCTACTCCCTAAGTTTGTTTTACTCACTGCTTTAGCACACTCTGCCAACCCGGATGTCTTAGCCGTGTCTGAATCCTGGCTTAGGAAAGCCATCAAAAACCCTGAAATCTCCATCGCTAACTATAAAATTTTCCGCCAAGATAGACCTGCCAAAGGGGGCGGGTCTCCCTCACGACGCCAGGACAGCGGAATCAATCACCACCTTCCGGAGACACCTGAAACCCCACCTCTTTAAGGAATACCTAGGATAGGATAAGTAATCCTTCTACCCCCCCCCCCTTAAAGATTTAGATGCACTATTGTAAAGTGGCTGTTTCACTGGATGTCATAAGGTGAATGCACCAATTTGTAAGTCGCTCTGGATAAGAGCGTCTGCTAAATGACTTAAATGTAATGTAATGTATATATTGCAATCTACTGCAAAGATAGCCTGCAGAGTTCTGTATTACTATCCAAGTCTGTACCCGAAAAATTTGAGCTTCTACTTCTAAAAATTCACCTTTCCAGAAACAAGTCTCTCACTGTTGCCGCTTGCTATAGACCTCCCTCCTTCCAGCTGTGCCCTCGATACCATATGTGAATTGATTGCCCCCCATCTATCTTCTGAGCTCGTGCTACTAGGTGACATAACTGGGACATGCTTAACACCCCGGCAACCCTACAATCCAAGCTCGATGCCCTCAAGCTCACACAAATTATCAATGAACCTTGCAGGTACAGCTCCAAATCCGTAAACACGGGCACCCTCATAGATGTCATCCTAACTAACTCGCCCTCCAAATACACCTCTGCTGTTTTATCAATCAAGATCTCAGCGATAACTGCCTCATTGCCTGCATCAGTAATGCGTCTGCGGCCAAACGACCACACCTCGTCACTGTCAAAAGCTCCCTAAAACACTTCTGCGAGAAGGCCTTTCTAATCGACATGGCTGGGATATCCTGGAATGACATTGACCTCATCCCGTCAGTAGATGATGCCTAGCTATTATTTAAACGTGCCTTCCTCACCATCTTAAATGAGCATGCCCCATTCAAAAAATGTAGAACTAGGAATAGATATAGTCCTTGGTTCACTCCAGACCTTGACCAGCACAAAAACATCTTGTGGCGTTCTGCAGTAGCATCGAATAGCACCCGTGATATGCAACTTTTCAGGGAGGTTAGGAACAAATACAGTGGGGCAAAAAAGTATTTCATCAGCCACCAATTGTGCAAGTTCTCCCACTTAAAAAGATGAGAGAGGCCTGTAATTCTCATCATAGGTAGTACACTTCAACTATGACAGACAAAATGAGAAAAAAAAATCCAGAAAATCACATTGTAGAATTTTTAATGAACTAACTTCTTCTTCATTAAGAGGCTCCTCTGTCCTCCACTCGTTACTGATAATCTCCCTCGATCTGGGGCTCCACGCAAGATTTCACCCCTTGGGGTCAAAATGATCACAAGAACGGTGAGCAAAAATTCCAGAACCACACGGGGGGACCTAGTGAATGACCTGCAGAGAGCTGGGACCAAAGTAACAAAGCCTACCATCAGTAACACACTACACCGCCAGGGACTCAAATCCTGCAGTGCCAGACGTGTCCCCCTGCTTAAGCCAGTACATGTCCAGGCCCGTCTGATGTTTGCTAGAGAGCATTTGGATGATCCAGAAGAAGATTGGGAGAATGTCATATGGTCAGATGAAACCAAAATATAACTTTTTGGTAAAAACTCAACTCGTTGTGTTTGGAGGACAAAGAATGATGAGTTGCATCCAAAGAACACCATACCTACTGTGAAGCATGAGGGTGGAAACATCGTGCTTTGGGGCTGTTTTTCTGCAAAGGGACCAGGATGACTGATCCGTGTAAAGGAAAGAATGAATGGGGTCATGTATTGTGAGATTTTGAGTGAAAATCTCCTTCCATCAGCAAGGGCATTGAAGATGAAACGTGGCTGGGTCTTTCAGCATGTCAATGATCCCAAACACACCGCCCGGGCAACGAATGAGTGGCTTCGTAAGAAGCATTTCAAGGTGCTGGAGTGGCCTAGCCAGTCTCCAGATCTCAACCCCATAGAAAATCTTTTGAGGGAGTTGAAAGTCTGTGTTGCCCAGCAACAGCCCAACAACATCATTACTCTAGAGGAGATCTGCATGGAGGAATGGGCCAAAATACCAGCAACAGTGTGTGAAAACCTTGTGAAGACTTACAGAAAACGTTTGACCCCTGTCATTGCCAACAAAGGGTATGTAACAAAATATTGAGATAAAATTTTGTTATTGACCAAATACTTATTTTCCACCATAATTTTCAAATAAATTCATTAATATTCCTACAATGTGGTTTTCTGGATTTTTTTTCTCATTTATCTGTCATAGTTGAAGTGTACCTATGATGAAAATTACAGGCCTCTCTCATCTTTTTAAGTGGGAGAACTTGCACAATTTGTGGCTGACTAAACACTTTTTTGCCCCACTGTATACACAGGCAGTTAGAAAAGCTAAGGCTAGCTTTTTCAAACAGAAATTTGCATCCTGTAGTACTAACTCAAAAAAGTTCTGGGACACTGTAAAGTCCATGGAGATTAAGAGCACCTTCTCCCAGCTGCCCACTGCTCTGAGGCTAGGAAACACTGTCACCACCAATAAATCCACTATAATTGAGAATTTCAATAAGCATTTCTCTATGGCTGGCCATGCTTTCCACCTGGCTACCCCTACCCCGGTCAACTGCAACCCGCCAAAGCCCCCACCATGTCTCCTTTACCCAAATCCAGATAGCAGATGTTCTGAAAGAGCTTCAAAATCTGGACCCCTTCAAATCAGCCGAGCTAGACAATCTGGACCCTCTCTCTCTAAAATGATCTGTCAAAATTGTTGCAACCCCTATTACTAGCCTGTTCAACCTCTCTTTCGTATCGTCTGAGATTCCCAAAGATTGGAAAGCTGCCGCGGTCATCCCCCTCTTCAAAGGGTGTGACACTCTAGACCCAAACTGCTACAGACCTATATCTATCCTACCCTGTCTATCTAAGGTCTTCGAAAGCCAAGTTAACAAACAGATCACCGACCATTTAAAATCCCACGGTACCTTCTCCGCTATGCAATCTGGTTTTAGAGCTGGTCATGGGTGCACCTCAGCCACGCTCAAGATCCTAAACGACATCATAACTGCCATCGATAAGAGACATTACTGTGCAGCCGTATTCATCGACCTGGCCAAGGCTTTCGACTCTGTCAATCACCACATTCTTATTGGCAGACTCGACAGCCTTGGTTTCTCAAATGATTGCCTCGCCTGGTTTACCAACTACTTCTCTGATAGAGTTCAGTGTGTCAAATCGGAGGGTATGTTGTCCGGATCTCTGGCAGTCTCTTTGGGAGTGCCATAGGGTTCAATCCTCGGGCCGACTCTCTTCTCTGTATACATCAATGATGTTGCTCTTGCTGCTGGTGATTCTCTGATACACCTCTACGCAGACAACACCATTCTGTATACTTCTGGCCCCTCTTTGGACACTGTGTTAACTAACCTCCAGACGAGCTTCAATGCCATACAACTCTCCTTCCGTGGGCTCCAACTGCTCTTAAACGCAAGTAAAACTAAGTGCATGCTATTCAACCAATCACTGCCGGCACCTGCTCGCCCGTCCAGCCTCTCTAGTGTTGTGCATGTTATTTTGCCATTAATACCTGTCACATATCAGTTTGCAAACAATGTAAAAAATAATATATATAAACTCAGCAAAAAAATAAAGGTCCCTTTGTCAGGAACCTATCTTTCAAAGATAATTCGTAAAAATCCAAATAACTTCACAGATCTTCATTGTAAGGGGTTAAAACACTGCTTCCCATGCTTGTTCAATTAACCATAATCAATTAATGAACATACACCTGTGGAACGGTCGTTAAGACACTAACATCTTACAGACGGTAGGCAATTAAGGTCACAGTTCTGAAAACTTAGAACCCTAAAGAGGCCTTTCTACTGACTCTGAAAAACACCTAAATAAATATGCTCAGGGTCCCTGCTCATCTGCGTGAACGTGCCTTGAATGAGGACTGCAGATGTGGCCAGGGCTATAAATTGCAATGTCCATACTGTGAGACGCCTAAGACAGCGTAACAGGGAGACAGGACGGACAGCTGATCGTCCTCACAGTAGCAGACCACGTGTAACAACACCTGTACAGGATCTGTACATTCGAACATCACACCTGCGGGACAGCTACAGCATGGCAACAACAACTGCCCGAGTTACACCAGGAACACACAATCCTTCCATCAGTGCTCAGACTGTCCACAATAGGCTGAGAGAGGCTGGACTGAGGACTTGTAGGCCTGTTGTAAGGCAGGTCTTCACCAGACGTCACCGGAAGCAACATCGCCTATGGGCACAAACCCACCGTCGCTGGACCAGACAGGACTGGCAAAAAGTGCTCTTCACTGACGAGTCGCAGTTTTGTCTCACCAGGGGTGATGGTCAGATTCGCGTTTATCGTCGAAGGAATGAGCGTTACACCAAGGCCTGTACTCTGGGCCTGTACTCCAAGGCTCCGTTATTCACCAGGTGTGGCAGTGGTAAGGTGTTGGGACTTCTGTTGGGACTCTGCTGTTGGGACAGCTTTATGTAGGACCCAACAGTTTGTGGGCACCATTTGACACCGTTATAGTGCAATTAAAGTATTGTTTAATGTTGTGCTGTGTAGTGGCTTTGCCAGCATGCATCCCACATTTTCTTCCCAAACAAGATTTACATGCTAAAATCGCTACTGGTCAAACCGTTCAGATGCTACAGACGTTTCCATGAGACCGATTGTGGGATGTCTCATGGTCTAACAAACAACGCTGTAGATCTACCCATCTACCATAAAGACCAGTGAGGTTTACCAATGCCTCGCTAAGAAGGGCACCTATTGGGTACATTTGTTATAAACCATACATTGACTATCCTTTTGAGCATAGTGAAGTTAGTAATTACACTTTGGATGGTGTACACCCAGTCACTACAAAGATACAGGCTACCTTCCTAACTCAATTGCCGGAAAGGAAGGAAACTACTCAGGGATTTCACCATGAGGCCAATGGTGACTTTAAAACAGTTACAAAGTTTAATGGCTGTGATAGGAGAAAACTGAGGATGAAACAACATTGTAGTTACTCCACAATACTAGTGAAAAGAAGGAAGCCTGTACAGAATCGGCTGCAATGATGTTCTGCTTGCCCAAAGTCACACTTGCAAGCTTTCAAGGTTGGCCTGTCGGCTCGCGGGACACTTCCTCTGCTCCAAGGACCCATCCTCTGCACTCTCCACTCAGTGTTTGCTTGCTCAATTATATTGCATCTTGCTCGCCATCTCGCGCAAATTGGACCTCAGAGGCTGATTTGAAGTGATAGAGGAACAGCATGCACACAATATTTTGAACATAGCACATAACAGGACGATGGTGGTACCTTAACTGGCTGGAGCGGAATTGGTGGGATGGTACCATGTGTTTGATGCCATTCCATTAAATCCATTCCAGCCATTTGTAACGGTCGTCGGTGGAAGAAGATGAGGACCAAAGTGCAGCATGGTACTTGTTCATGTTATTTATTTAAACTGAACAACATCAAACAAAGAAACAAACAAACAAAAAACACAACCGAAAACAGCTCCGTCAGGTGCAAACCACAACTAAACAGAAAAATACTCACCCACAACTCAAGGGTGAAAACAGGCTGCCTAAGTATGGTTCTAAATCAGGGACAACGATTGACAGCTGCCTCTGATTGAGAACCATACCAGGCCAAACACAGAAATACCAAATCATAGAAAAAAGAACATAGACTGCCCACCCAACTCACGCCCTGACCATACTAAAACAAAGACATCACAAAGGAACTAAGGTCCGAAAGTGACACCATTATTATAAGCCGTTCTCCCCTCAGCAGCTTCCACTGTAGTACATGTATGTGTGGGTGGGATGAGCCTGAAGTATTTTTGTATTTGTATTTATTAGGATCCCCATTAGCTTCTGGGTTCCAAACAGGATTAAGAGAAATACATCACAGAAAAATAAAATAGTACATTATACTACACATTATTACACCACTACTCTACCATTACACATCTACAATATTACATATATAATACCACAATACAACAATATTACAACATTAAAACAGTATGTGTATGCAGAATGTGTTGTGTTAGTGTGTGTGTATGTTTATGTGTTTGTGTCTTACAGGTATTGGGAATACATGTAACAGGTTCTTTAACCAGAGCCCCCAAAGCAATGTTTGACCAGGGCTGGAGATGCCTGTGTAATGTACACTGTCAGAAGAAAAGGGTTCTGTGGCTGTCCCCAAAGGAGAACCCCTTTTCTTTCCCTACCTGGAACCAAAAGGGGTTCTTCAAACAAGTAGACAAATAATAAAAAGTACCACAATAAGAATAACAATAACAAAGCTACATACAGGGGGCATCGATACTACCGAGTCAGTGTGGGGGGTATAAGCTAGTCGAGGTAGTCTGTACATGTAGGTGGGGCCGAAGTGACTTTGCATAGGTAACAAACAAACAGCGAGTAGCAGCATTGTCGGTGACAAATTTAGGAATTGTTCATCTTCAGGAATTTTTCAATTGTCTTATGCCTTGGGGTAGAAGCTGTTAAAGAGCCTTTTGGTCCTAGACTTGGCGCTCCGGTACCGCTTGCCCTGCGGTAGCAGAGAAAACAGTCTGTAACTTGAGTGACTGGAGTCTTTGACAATTATATGGGCTTTCCTCTGACACCGCCTATTATGTATGTCCTGGATGGCAGGAAGCTTGGCCCCGTGATGTACAGGGCCGTTCGCACTACCCTCTGTAGCGCCTTATGGTCAGATGCCGAGCAGTTGCCATATCAGGCTTTGATGCAGCCTTAGACTCTGGTATCAAACACAACAATATACGCCAATCAAAACCCAAGAGTAGCAGTATATCTTCCACTCTCACTAAAGATCTAGTGATAGGCTGACACAAGAACAGTTTTCGCACAACCTGAATAGCAAACAGAGAGCGGGAGAGAGAGAGTGGGGAGAGGGCGAGAGACAGAATGACACCCTTTTCCCTTTATAGTACACTACTTTTGATTAGGTCCCATAGAGCTCTGGTCATAAGTAGCGCACTATATAGGGAATAGGGTGCCGTCCAGGAGAGACACATTGTTATTGTGGGTGTGGTACAGAATGTACTCTTAGTCAGCTGACATTGCTTGTGTCCCAAATGGCACATTACTCCCTATCTTGTGCATTACTTTTGACCAGAGCTCTATGGGCCTGAAGGTATTTTCCTGTTATTTCTCCTCCATTTGCATATCCCATTGAACACCGTATTTTGTTGTGCTCCTTTGGGATCTCTTTATGTAGTGTTTCGCAGGATGGGTGTTACTTTCAATGTGTGCCCTGGGCCCGTTGGCGGGTACGATAGGGGTTGGGTGAGCTTCTATTGTATTCAACCTGCTGGTTTGTGATAATGGCTATGATTGAACATCACTGAGTCACTGTATGGTACAAAACCTCTAAATAGGTTGTCATTGTTGACTACTGTATGCAATGATACACTATATCAGGATTCCCCAATTGGCAGACAGTGGGCCAGGGGGTGATTTTATTTAGCCCCCCAAGGTTTCTGTTTCTATTTATAAAGTACCAGTCAAAAGTTTGGACACTCCTACTCATTTTAAGGGTTTTACTTTATTTGTACTATTTTCTGCATTGTATAATAATAGTGAAGACATCAAAACTATAAAATAACATACATGGAATTGTGTAGTAACCCAAAAAGTGACAAATAAATCAAAATATATTATATATTTGAGATTCTTCAAATTAGCCACCCTTTGCCTTGATGACAACTTTGCACACTATTGGCGTTTTCTCAACCAGCTTCATGAGGTAGTCACCTGGAATGCATTTCATTAACAGGTGTGCCTTCTTCAAAGTTAATTTGTGGAATTTCTTTCCTTCTTAATTAATGTGTTTGAGCCAATCAGTTGTATTGTGACAAGTTAGGGGTGGTATACAGAAGGTAGCCCTATTTGGAGAAAAGAAATGACAGTCCATCATTACTTTAAGACATGAAGGTCAGTCAATCCGGAAAATTTCAAGAACTTTGAAAGTTTCTTCAAGTGCAGTCGTAAAAATCATCAAGCACTATGATGAAACTGGCTTTCATGAAGACCACCACAGGAAATGAAGACCCAGAGTTACCTCTGCTGCAAAGGATATGTTCATTAGAGTTAATTGCACCTCAGATGCAGACCAAATAAATGAATAAAAGTAACAGACACATCTCAACATCAACTGTTCAAAGGAGACTCAGGCCTTCATGGTTGAATTGCAGCAAAGACACCACTACTAAAGGACACCAAATAATAAGAAGATACTCTCTTGTGCCAAGAAATACAAGCAATGGACATTAGACCAGTGGAAATCTGTCCTTTGGTCTGATGAGTCCAAATTTGAGATTTTAGGTTCCAACCATCGTGTCTTTGTGAGACGCAGAGTACGTGAAAGGATGATCTCTGCTTGTGTGGTTCCCACCGTGAAGCACAAAGGAAGAGGTGTGATGGTTTGGGGGTGTTTTGCTGGTGACACTGTCTGTGATTTTTTAGAATTCAAGGCACACTTAACCAGCATGGCTACCACAGCACTCTGCAGCGATATGCCATGCCATCTGTTTTGCGCTTAGTGGGACTATCATTTGTTTTTCCAACAGGAAAATGACATTAAAATGACCTACCTCCAGGCTGTGTAAGGGCTATTTTAGCAAGAAGGAGAGTGATTGAGTGCTGCATCAGATGACCTGGACTCCACAACCATCCGACCTCAACCCAAGTGAGATGGTTTGGGATGAGTTGGACCGCAGAGTGAAGCAAAAGCAGCCAACAAGTGCTCAGCATATGTGGGAACACCTTCAAGGCTGTTAGAAACACATTCCAGGTGAAGCTGGTTGACAAAATGCCAAGATTGTGCAAAGCTGTCATCATGGCAAAGGGTGGCTACTTTGAAGAATCTGAAATATAAAATGTATTTTGTTTTATTTTACACTTTTTTGGTTACTACATGATTACATATGTGTTATTTCATAGTTTTGATGTCTTCAGGAATATTTTACAATGTAGGAAATAATACAAATTAAGAAAAACCATTGAATGAGTAGGTGTGTCCAGACTGGTACTGTAAATTGTTTTCATTGTTTGACATAAGAGATTAGAAAATCACCAGGAAGTCAGCACAAAGTGATTTTAATTTAGGAAATCTGTTCCCCAGTATTCCCACTCATAAATGTGGGCAGGTGTGATCGTATCCCAATGTAATCAAGGTTTGAAATGCTTCTGTTTTGTTAAATATTATATATGTTTGGGATTCTTGCGTCCAATTGGCAAATTAATTAAAATTATGTTTCGGCCCCCTGACCATCGGCTCAAGGAAAAATCGGTGCATGGCTGAATGTAATTGGGGACCCCTGCACTTATCAATCAGGGTTTTCAAGTTACGGAATTGTATTTGTTTTATAAGACACAGACAGGTGACAAACCTTTAAACCTCTTTTCCCATTCACTTTTCCTATTGTAAACAAACATCTTCTTGTCAACCACTAACCCTAACAGTTAAATTACCCCTGCAACTGAACAGAAACAAGACCCCCCTTTGTTTCCAGTCTATTGTACTCTATCATCACACAATGCCCCATCACACATAATCCATTCTGTCACAACTAACCTATGCCACACTCTGCCATTGGCATTGTTACCACAAAACACATCCAAACAGCCATGTTGAATTAAATCCCATGACTTGAACATGTCAATTATGGCAAAAAAAGCATCACCCATCTTATCATATATTTTTTCCACAGGTTGGCATTTATTATCATGAATCTTGTTCTGAAGGGAGCTGTGGCACACTAACTGGCACAGACACAAATAATAAAATTGGATTTTAAACTTAACTTTAACCTTAACCCTAACCTTAACCACACTGCTTACCCTAATGCCTAACCCTAACCCAACATTTTATTTTTCATGAATTTTTACGATATAGACCATTTTGTCTTTGCAGCTGGCCCATCTAGCAGAAATCGCTCAGTTCTGCCTCCAGGGCAAGACAATAAACATCATCCTGCTTTGTTACAGTGATCTCCATTTCTGCTGGTTTCATTTTATTTCTCTTCCAGCACCGTGGAGGACAAAGAGCTTCATGTGAGAGCTTGTATCTATATTTAAAATAATTAATCTAGATGTGTGATGATTGCGAGGCCTTGCACTTTGAGAAGCAAGTTGGTGCACACCAAACGTTTGTTTGTGCCAACTATGATTCAACGGGGCTGATTGGTTTTATTCCTGCAAATGCCTCTGTTACCATGGTGTTTATTAACACTCAATAACACTACCCTTGGGTGTCAAGTGTGCACTCACAACATTCCAAATCATATAATGGCCGATCCTACTCTATACTGGCCTGGTCTACTGTATAATGGCCTAGCCTACTGAACTGAACAATATGTGTGTACTGAATTGACCATAATCAAAAATATATATACCAGGTCAGTTGTATTACAAAGGCTCTGACTGGCTTTCCTCAAAGCCCAATTCCTCATAGATAAACCAACTTGACAAACATCTATTTTGTTTTTCAAATATCAGTTAATATTTCCAGAATGTTTACACTTTCAAAGAACAACAGTCCTTTGACTCTGAATGGAAGTTGTCCTGGGACATCTTCAAAACAATGGAAAGTACAGTACTTCAACGATCTAGACAGACAATCAATTACAGGGGGGAAAGGAAAATCCATATACATTAGGACATTAGCTTTCGCCCAGACAGACATCTCTGTACGAGTGGTCATATGAGGTGAATGTTTACATGGCTGGAAGACCAGACAACATAGAAGGGTTAAAAGATGATGGCATTCCAAGAGGTACTTGACCTCTTAAACTCTGATGCCCTCTGGTGATATTTTCTAATGATATTGTATACAACTGCCCTCTTAGTACATTTAGTTTTCAAAACTATAAATCCTACAAACACATGGGATTATGACAAAGGTGTCAGAAACAATGTGACTACTACAAATCTCGAGATTCAGCAAGCCAAAACATTTTTACATGATTTTTTTTCACTGTCCCTGTGTTGGGGAATAAGATATTTGAATGTCTAGATTTGAAATAAAATATGTCACAAATTACCTGATATTTTACTTAATGGTGGCGCTTTGAACGTGCAAATTTCCATAGGAAATCCACTATTTTAAAAGCGAAGGGATTGTGCAATGTGCCACATGCCTTCCTTTTTAGTCTTACAGGAATGACATACATACGATGGAGAAAGCTGAAGTGTCTACCTATTCATTGATGTAAATATATCCCCTGTGTGATTCCCAGTTCTTCCACTAGAGAGCAGTAGGAGATCATATGATGTCTCTTGGCCACTTGAAACCAGTTGCGTCTGGTTTGGGTAGTGATTCACTGTGCAAAAATAGCTGAAAAGATTTTCAAGCCTGGCATCTTAAAAAAATATATATATTCACCTTTATTTAACCAGGTAGGCAAGTTGAGAACAAGTTCTTAAAATGACCCTAGCAATCAGGGATTTCAAGTTACGGATTTGTGTTTTTTTAATAACACACAGACAGGTGAGGAAACTTCAAACCTCTTTTCCCATTCACTTTACCTATTGTAAACAAAATACTCTTTGTCAACCACTTACCCTAACAGTTAAATTACCCCTGCACCTGAACAGCAATAAGAACCCCTTCTGTTTCTAGTTTCATACTAGACTAACATAATGGATTTACGAATCACAGATTGCCCCTTTAAAAAGAAACAAATCATTGACTATTGGATCTCCAATACCTCTCCTCTTTACTTCTGTCTGTTCTTAGTATGGGTTTTCCGGTTTGTTTATTGACATGATAAGTATGTTATTATTGGGTTAATGGATATTTTATTCAGCTCTCTTATGGTAAGAACAGTCTGGTCTAAGACTCATTCAGCCTGAGTGTTGGTTCTTATCTGCTGGGTTGCAGGAGCTGCTGTGTGGTTCCTGTTATTGGGATCCCATGTCGCCCAGGCAGGTAGGCTAGGTCCCAAATGGCACCCTATTCTCTATCTGGTGCACTACAGGAACCATAGGGCTGATCAAAACTAGCACATTAGAAAGGGAATTGGGTGCCATTTGGGACACATTCAGACATGTGCCCTCTTTGGCTGCCACTGAACCCCAGCCCCGTTCACTGCCCAACCATCTAGACTGCTTAAGGAGGCAATGGCATAAAATAAGGATTGTTTGTTATTACAATGCCAATCCACGGTGGCCTGAGCATGCGTTGTTTTGACTTCGAGAACAATGAACCTTTGCAAGAAAAGACCCCCCCTCACAGAGGCATTCTCCAACCCCGCTTCCCCATGTCTATTTAAGCAATCCTTCCTGAAACGTTAGAAAGCTTGATACGCATTCAATGTTTTTTACCGGAAGAGAGCAACACCGGTCACATTGTAAGGAATCACAGAAAGTGTGTGTGTGTGTGTGTGTGTGTGTGTGTGTGTGTGTGTGTGCGTGCGTGCGTGCGTGCGTGCGTGCGTGCGTGCGTGCGTGCGTGTGTGTGTGTGTGTGTGTGTGTGTGTGTGTGTGTGTGTGTGTGTGTGTGTGTGTGTGTGTGTGTGTGTGTGTGTGCGTGCATGTATGTCAACCTGCAGCTAAATAGTGATCATGTCTCTATTAGCGAAACTAGTAACCTAAAAATGCATCGTAGAGAAATCATCCATTTTGGGTTATTGTCCCTCTTGACAGAGACAAACAATTCCTTATAAGTGACCACTAAATCAACAAGGAATTATGGAAACCAGTGGATATTCTGGATATTAGTCTAGGGTAGTAAACTGTGCAACATGTTAATGGAACAGGTACCAATAGAATAATGAGTCACAGCCAGCCAAGATAAAGGAACAAAGCTGGTTAATTAGATCCAAGTCAATAGAACAGGCCTAAAATGGAAAATGACTCACTGATGGGGAATTTAAAAGGGCCCGGTCCAAATCGTACCCTATTCCAGAGCCTAGCTCTGGTCAAAAGTAGTGCACCAAATAGGAAATAGGGCACTATATAGGGAATAGAGTGCCATTTGGGATACATCCTAAAAGCTTTTCAGGTTTCCTCCCCAAATGTTCCACCCTTTTGAATATGAGAGTGTTGTTGAAGGTGGGGGGTGGAGGAGGGGTTGGCTTCGGGGGGGGGGGGGGTCATTTTATAAAGGCCAAAGAACAAAACAGGAAATCATCCCCTTGTTTTGGCTCGTGGAGCTACAAGTGTTTGGAATTTTGAAAAGGTGAATTCACATGATATTTTCATGTCTGCATTCAGGTCACAGTATGCACACACAATCACGCACAAGCATGCACACACACACACACACACACACACACACACACACACACACACACACACACACACACACACACACACACACACACACACACACACACACACACACACACACACACACACACACACACACACACACACACACACACACACACACACACACACACACACACACACACACACACACACACACACACACACACAGAGAGAAAGAGAGAGAGAGAGAGAGAGACAAACAAATTGTGATGCACACAGACAAACACAGTCTCACTGCAGAGAATGTCTGGCATTCCTCAATAAGCAGAGACACGAAGAGCGTGAACCACCTCTGTGATGGATGTTGTGAACAGAGAAAGCTCAATAGACTAAATTTGAGACCTGATCTGCTCAGAGGTTCTGGTGACCTTGGATCAATTTTTACTCCTATTCTAAAGAGGGTCAATCCATTTTAGCCATGTTGATTCATATGCTACATTTCATTTAGGCTAGTATTTTCAAACTGTATCATCATGGATACTTGATGATATTGTAGGATATTTTATAATGTGCTGTAAACGTTGTACAAGGATGCAGTTCATCATCATCCGTTCATGCAGTTCATCACCTTTGTTTTGATGATTATCTGACATCTTTGGTGTTTCTAGTTGTTTTTTGGAAGGACAGATTACGGGGAGCATTCTTGAGATGGGGAAACGCGTTATCAGTAAAAACAGACTGTTGGATAAGATGGATATATATACATGTGGGGACTGGTCGTGTTCTTGTTTGGAAAGTGATTGTGAAGTGCATTCACATAGGCTCTTGTTGATTTTTTTTCTGTGCCCATCTCTTGGAGATTGTGTGTGTTTATTTAGGGCTGAAGCATTAAAGATAGCTCGCTAGAAATGTAAAGGTAATTTCCTATTGAGCCGACATCTGCAGTGATTACCATGAATGCAGTCTCCGCTGGCGCGGGAACATTGCCTTTAAATTTCAATCACACTGTGATGATGAATTGCTGCGGTAAGGATAACAATGAATTCGGCAGAAATTCCGCCGCCATTTATTTTCAACAAGGGCACGAGGAGAAATGTGCAGGGGATTGTTGTAATGGTTGGTGGTAGGAAGAGTGGACCAAAGTGCAGTGTGGAAAGTGTTCATGATTCCTTTATTTCAAAAACACTCAAACAAAATAACACACAAATGAAAGAGCACAGTTCTGTCAGGCCGAAACACTAAACAGAAAACAAGATCCCGCAAAACCCAAAAGGAAAATGACAACTTATATTTGATCCCCAGTCAGAGACAAGAATAGACAGCTGCCTCTGATTGGGAACCACAAACAGCCAAAAACAAAGAAATAGAAAACATAGACTTTCCCACCCGAGTCACACCCTGACCTAACCAAACATAGAGAATAATGAGGATCCCCAAGGTCAGGGCGTGACAATTGTGGGAAGGTGGAGAACCCTGCTTGGGAGCGGCAGAAAAAGTTGAGCTCTGCTCTATTTCATGCAAATTTTAAGCGGAGCAAAGAATTGTCAAGAAGAGGTGCCACCTCTGGTCAAAACCTACTGTTAGCTGTATTGTAGCTGACAGTCTAGCCTGGTGGTAAATCATGGACACTTTACTAAATGTTTGAAAAGTGATTGTGGAGTACATTCGGACGGTTGTTTTATGTATATATATACATTTTAAAAAATCTCATTTCAGTCGTCAGCCCATATCTTGGAAATCCCTGTTGTGTGTTTTGTTCATGCCATTAATCATGGACTCCTTAGTAGACCTATAAAGTACAGTCTACAGTCTACACTCTGGAATCCTTAACATACACTACCAACAAATACAAATGGCAACCTATTCACGATTTAGTGCACTACTTTTGACCAGGGTTCTACAGGGCTCTAGTCAAAAGTAGTGCACTATGTAGTGAATAGGGTGGCATTTGGGACTCGCAGTGTCTACAGGGTTTTCATTCCTCTCTTGACATTGTCCATAATGTAAAATGAGATGGCCAGTAGGATTTTAGAGCATTTTAATGTTTCCTGTCATTGTCTACAGGAACTATTTCTTGAAACTACTGTAGCACTTTCAAGGACATGTCAAGGGAAGAAAAGGTATGCATCCCAAAGAACACCCTATTCCTTACATAGTGCACTACTTTTGACCAGGACCCATATGTCTCTGGTCAAAAGTAGTACACTATGTAGGGAATAAGGTGGGATTTGGGATGCACACCAGTTTGATCTGTAATTGATCAGTGATTGTTTCATTTTTAACCCCAGTCATCATTCAACTCCTCTATTTTCTCCTCCCTGTGATTTGAACTCTTTGATGAATGCGTTTTTAATCCAGCTACTTGGCTGATGGTCTGATGGTCTTAATCCATCCTTAGGAATTGGACGACATCCAAAGAGGTATATTAATATGATCCATCAAATACAAGGCAAGTGTTGGTGACACGTGAGACACATTTTCAGAATGTATTAAATAGCTACAGAAAAGAGTTGCATTATTTTGCAATTACAATGTAAAAACAATGTATCGCCTCAGAGCAAATTTAGAGACTTGTGCCACTCTAAAAAAAGACATAGAAAAACAAGAAACTGAAAGAGGTCAAAAATAAGACAATGGAAAATGGAACTGTCGCTTGATACACTGATTGGTGTCTGTTTGTTTATATATGGGTGTTGTCACTCTGGTTCAATAGCACTGACCCTTGACCCCTGACAAGTACTTCCAGGTGAAGGTTCTCCTGTCTCACCCTCATTCCTTCATCTCTCCCACCCACCCTACTCTCTCTGCAGACAGACCTCTTGCAGTCTCACACTACGGCTGCATTGGGACGCACTATGGATATGATATCCCGTAAATCAGAGACTGATGAAGTTGTAAGTACAGTTGAAGTCGGAAGTTTACATACACTTAGGTTGGAGTCATTCAAATTTGTTTTTCAACCATTCCACACATTTATTCTAAACAAACTATAGTTTTGGCAAGTCGGTTAGGACATCTACTTTGTGCATGACACAAGTCCTTTTTCCAACAATCGTTTACAGACAGATTTTTTTCACTTATAATTCACTGTATCACAATTCCAGTGGGTCAGAAGTTAACATACAATAAGTTTACTGTGCCTTTAAACAGCTTGGAAAATTCCAGAAAATTATGTCATGGCTTTAGAAGCTTGTGATAGGCTAATTGACATAATTTGAATCAATGTCTCACCCTGGCCATAGAGCGACTTTTATTCTCTATTTTGGTTAGACAACGGTGTAACTATAGGGGGCATTCTATGTTAATTTTCTATGTTTTGTATTTCTTTGTTGTTTGTCCGGGTGTGGTTCCATACTTAGGGAGCTTTTTCCCACTGGGTTTTTGTGGGTAGTTGCTTTCAGTTTTTGTGTCTGCACCAGACAGAACTGTTTCGGTTGTTCTCTTTGTTGTTTTGCTATTCAGTGTTCAGTTCAACTAATAAAGGACACGCTGCACCTTGGTCCTCACCTTCTTCCACCAACAGCCGTTACAGTCAATTGGAGGTGGACCTGTGGATGTATTTCAAGGCCTACCTTCAAACTCAGTGCCTCTTTGCTTGACATCATAGGAAAATCAAAAGAATTCAGCCAAGACCTCAGAAAAATAATTGTAGACCTCCACAAGTCTGGTTCATCATTGGGATTAATTTCCAAACTCCTGAAGGTACCACATTCATCTGTACAAACAATAACATGCAAGTACAAACACCATGGGACCACGCAGCCATCATACCGCTCAGGAAGGAGACACGTCTCCTAGAGATGAACGTACTTTGGTGCGAAAAGTGCAAATCCATCCCAGGACAACAGCAAAGTATCTTGTAAAGATGCTGGAGGAAACAGGTACAAAAGTATCTATATCCACAGTAAAACGAGTCCTATATTGACATAACCTGAAAGGCCTCTCAGCAAGGAAGAAGCCACTGCTCCAAAACTGCCATAAAAAGCCAGACTACGGTTTGCAACTGCACATGGGAACAAAGAACAAACTTTTTGAGAAAGGTCCTCTGGTCTGATGAAATAAAAATATAACTTTTTGGCCATGATGACTATCGTTATGTTTGGAGGGAAAAGGAGGAGGCTTGCAAGCCAAAGAACACCATCCCACCCGTGAAGCATGGGGGTGGCAGCATCATGTTGTGGGGGTGGCAGCATCATGTTGTGCGGGTGCTTTGCTGCCGGAGGGACTGGTGCACTTCACAAAATAGATGGCATCATGAGGTAGGAAAATTATGTGGATATATTGAAGCAACATCTCAAGACATCAGTGAGGAAGTTGAAGCTTGGTCTTGGGTCTTCCAAATGGACAATTTTCCCAAGCATACTTCCAAAGCTGTGGCAAAATGGCTTAAGGACAACAAAGTCAAGGTATTGGAGTGGCCATCAAAAAGCCCCGACCTCAATCCCATAGAAAATTTGTGGGCAGAACTGAAAAAGTGTGTGTGAGCAAGGAGGCCTACAAACCTGACTCAGTTGCACCAGCTCTGTCAGGAGGAATGGGCCAAAATTCACTCAACCCAACTTGTTGTGGGGAGCTTGTGGAAGGCTACCCGAAACATTTCACCCAAGTTAAACAATTTAACAGCAATGCTAACAAATATTAACTGAGTGCATGTAAACTTCTGACCCACTGGGAATGTGATGAAAGAAATAAAAGCTGAAATAAATAATTCTCTATGCTATTAATCTGACATTTCACATTCTTAAAATGGTGATCCTAACTGACCTAAGATAGGGAATTTTTACCCGGATTAAAAGTCCGGAATTGTGAAAAACTGAGTTTAAATGTATTTGTCTAAGGTATATGTAAACTTCCGACTTCAACTGTATATGCATGTTTTAAACAAAGAAAGAGATAAAGAGAGAGTAAGATAGAGAGAGAGAAAAATAAGAAGATCATGTACAAAACAGTTTTAAGAAACCTTTTGACATTGTTCCTAGAAGCACAGGAATGTCCATGTAACTTGATCTCAGAGACTGCAGTTACATTGAAATTACTTCTGATTGTGACACATTAAACCTTTGTGCTCACGGAAATGGTATAGTTATGTATTCATTTACTGTTAACATTGTCAAGTTAATATCAAGGCTAATTAAAAATGACTTTGCCCAAATAAAACATTTGGTTTTGATTTCAAGAAAAATGTCATTGTGTTTCATGGTGTGAAAACATATCAGAGGCTAAGAAGAAGCTGTTGTTTGAACGTTTAAAACCGTCACTTGCCATCATAAACTGCACTACCACTGCTTACAGCCAGTTCACCTACAGTGGCGAGAAAAAGTATGTGAACCCTTTGTAAACACCTGGATTTCTGCATAAATAGGTCATAAAATGTGATTTGATCTTCATCTAGGTCACATCAATAGACAAATACAGCCTCCTTAAACTAATAACACACAAACAATTATACTTTTTCACGTCTTTCCACAGTGCAGGGTGGAAAAAGTTTGTGAGCCTTGGATTTAATAACTGGTTGACCCTCCTTTGGCAGCATTAACCTCAACCAAATGTTTTCTGTAGTTGCAGATCAAACCTGCACAGCGGTCAGGAGGAATTTTGGACCATTCCTCTTCACAAAAATGTTTCAGTTAAGCAATATTCTTGGGATATCTGGTGTGAACTGCTCTCTTGAGGTCATGCCACATCATCTCAATCGGGTTGAGGTCAGGACTCTGACTGGGCCAATCCAGAAGACATATTTTCATCTGTTGAAGCCATTCTGTTGTTGATTTACTTCTGTGTTTTTGGTCATTGTCCTGTTCCATTACCCAACTTCTGTTGAGCTTCAATTGGTGGACAGATAGCCTCCAGCAACATTCTCCAGCAAAGTGTCTTGATAATCCTGGGAATTCATTTTTCCGTCGATGATAGCAAGCTGTCCAGGCCCTGAGGCAGCAAAGCAGCCCCAAACCATGATGCTCCCTCCACCATACTTTACAGTTGGGATGAAGTTTTGATGTCGGTGTGCTGTGCCCTTTTTTCTCCACACATAGTGTTGTGTGTTCCTTCCAAACAATTAAATTGTAGTTTCATCTGTCCACAGAATATTTTGCCAGTAGCATTATGGAACATCCAGGTGCACTTTTGAAAACTTCAGATGTGCAGCAATGTTGTGGCTTCTTCTGTGGTGTCCTCCCATAAACACCATTCTTGTTTAGTGTATTCCGTGTCAACAGAGATGCTAGCATGTTCCAGACATTTATGTAAGTATTTAGCTAACACTCTAGGACTCTTCTTAACCTCATTGAGCATTCTGCACTGTGCTCTTGCAGTCATCTTTGCAGGACAGCCACACCTAGGGAGAGTAGCAACTGTGCTGAACTTTCTCCATTTATATACAATTTTTCTTATTGTGGACTGATGAACATCAAGGCTTTTAGAGATACTTTTGTTACCCTTTCCAGCTTTATGCAAGACAACAATTCTTAATCTTAGTTATACTGCCATTTATTTTGTTCGAGGCATGGTTCACATCAAAAATGCTTCTTGTGATTAGCAAACTCAAATGTTATGAGTGTTTTTTATAGGGCAAGGCAGCTCTAATCAACACCTCTAATCTCGTCTCATTGTCTCACTCATTGACTCCGATTAGCTTTTGGAGGAGCCATTAGCCTCGGGGTTCGCATACAACACTGCTCAAAAAAATAAAGGGAACACTTAAACAACACAATGTAACTCCAAGTCAATCACACTTCTGTGAAATCAAACTGTCCACTTAGGAAGCAACACTGATTGACAATAAATGTCACATGCTGTTGTGCAAATGGAATAGACAACAGGTGGAAATTATAGGCAATTGGCAAGACACCCCCAATAAAGGAGTGGTTCTGCAGGTGGGGACCACAGACCACTTCTCAGTTCCTATGCTTCCTGGCTGATGTTTTGGTCACTTTTGAATACTGGCGGTGCTTTCACTCTAGTGGTAGCATGAGACGGAGTCTACAACCCACACAAGTGGCTCAGGTAGTGCAGCTCATCCAGGATGACACATCAATGCGAGCTGTGGCAAGATGGTTTGCTGTGTCAGTCAGCGTAGTGTTCAGAGCATGGAGGCGCTACCAGGAGACAGGCCAGTACAACAGGAGACGTGGAGGAGGCCGTAGGAGGGCAACAACCAAGCAGCAGGACCGCTACCTTTGCCTTTGTGCAAGGAGGAACAGGAGGAGCACTGCCAGAGCCCTGCAAAATGACCTCCAGCAGGCCACAAATGTGCATGTGTCTGCTCAAACGGTCAGAAACAGACTCCATGAGGGTGGTATGAGGGACCGACGTCCACAGGTGGGGGTTGTGCTTACAGCCCAACACCGTGCAGGACATTTGGCATTTGCCAGAGAACACCAAGATTGGCAAATTCGCCACTGGCGCCCTGTGCTCTTCACATATGAAAGCAGGTTCACACTGAGCACGTAACAGACATGACAGAGTCTGGAGACGCCTTGGAGAATGTTCTGCTGCCTGCAACATCCTCCAGCATAACCGGTTTGGTGGTGGGTCAGTCATGGTGTGGGGTGGCATGACTTTGGGGGGTCGCACAGCCCTCCATGTGCTCGCCAGAGGTAACCTGACTGCCATTAGGTACCGAGATGAGATCCCCAGACCCCTTGTGAGACCATATGCTGGTGCGGTTGGCCCTGGGTTCCTCCTAATGCAAGACAATGCTAGACCTCATGTGGCTGGAGTGTGTCAGCAGTTCCTGGAAGAGGAAGGCATTGATGCTATGGACTAGCCCGCCCGTTCCCCAGACCTGAATCCAATTGAGTACATCTGGGACATCATGTCTCGCTCCATCCACCAACGCCACGTTGCACCACAGACTGTCCAGGAGTTGACGGATGCTTTAGTCCAGGTCTGGGAGGAGATCTCTCAGGAGACCATCCGCCACCTCATCAGGAGCATGCCCAGGCATTGTTGGGAGGTCATACAGGCACATGGAGGC